>NC_056743.1:529898490-530168490 GCF_019279795.1 Protopterus annectens
CAAGGATGATGTCACTGTGACACTGCTCACGTACAAAATGATACATGGAGCGCACTTTGCGTGACACATATATCAAACCCAAGATGTGCCACATGATCACTGGCACCCTGACATTGCCATGGACACTTTTATACTACTATGAAATCATGATATGCATGCATAACTCTTCATGTAAACTATGAAGTGGTAATACTGATGTGATGTACTGGTATGTCCTTGATGCTGTATAGTCACACAATAGCTGTACCTGGGATACAATTGTACATCATAGGTTGACAGATCCATAGGTCAGTCCTAGGCTAAAGTTCCAAGATCCCATAAAAGCCTAACTACTTGTAACATGCATTTCACAATTTTAAATACCTATGTGAACACATTCAAACAGGTATGTTGTCTAATACCAATAGCCTCTATCCATAAGTGACATGGCTGTAACAAAAAGAGTGCAATCATGATTAGCCATCCATTGATCTAGGTTGCGCTTGAAGAGGGTTAGACAAAGCCTTTGGTTTACATGACTGGGAAGCTTGTTCCAGAGAAGGGGTACTGTTTGACAGTTGCATCTATTAGGACAACATGATTTATTATGTCAGAGGCTCAGTTAGCAACCTTGGGACAATTGACCGTCATGCAGTTTACGTTAATAAAGTGTAACATTTCCATCATGGTCAGATTGGAAACTGCCCTGTAGGCCAGACACAGATTGACCCTTAGTAGTCTGTAGAAGATATAATTCAATGATTTGGCTTTCAATATCCCTGTGTAGGAATTGTTATTTATGCCATGTATCTTCTTTGTATGATAACTCTGGGGATGTTCCAGCTGTTGCAGATGTGTGGGAGGTACATGCAAAAGAGTACATTGTACTCAGTTATTGGTGTGATGAGGGCTGACAACAATGGAATGATAATGTCCTTTGATGTGGATGGCCTGCCCATATTTAGAAGTTGTACTATATGCACTGGATCTGTCATCGCTGTGGTAACATGCTGGTGGAAGTTCCAGATACTATCTCCCTGAGTACCCAGATCACATACCACTGGGAACACTGATAGGTGTGTGCTATCTATATTTATCTATCTATATTTAATTTGCTTGGGTACTTGCTCTCAAAAAGGAAATAATTATTCTTTTTGGTTCATTTATTCTGCCTCTACTGCTCTGGCAACAAACTATGTGTGTTATCTATATTTAATTTGCTTGGATATTTGCTCTCAAAAAGGAAATAATTATTATTTTTGGTTCATTTACTCTGCCTCTACTGCTCTGGCAACAATCATTTTTTGTCCAATAATACTTTATGCAGTATATCAATAGCGTTCTTGGATTCAATGATTGTCCACAATTTGCAGCTGTCCACAGATTTGGTCAGACAAAGGTTGTCTAAGTTTGTCTTGAATTCTGAAACTTAAATACTTAAGAGGGCCTAGTACAGAACCCTGAGGTATGGCCATGGTCACTGCCCCCCTGCTAAAGGTGAATTCACACACTTTGACAGTAAGTGTATTGTGTGATCCATTTGTCTAACCATGTGGTGACTTAGCTATATATGCTCACTTGAGATTGTTTCTCTGCAATACCTGAGTATGGATTTGTGTCAATTGCCTTGGCCAGGTCAATGTAGGCTTGATGCACAGTCGTTTCCTCATCCATGTCCTTGTTGACCTTCTTGAAGAAGTTAACCAGATTTTACAGACATGATATGCCATAATGAATCAAAAATATGTTGGCTACACATTTGGGAGATTACTTGGGTCCTGTTTGATAAGGTCCATGATGATTTATTTATTTATTTTCAGTTTGTTTGCCAGGATGGTCCATTGGGCCATGAGGAGCCTGTTTTCAATGGAGTCCTAGGGAGAAAAGCTCCAGAGAAGTAGAAAATACGCATAGCAATAAGACAAATATAATATACATAGAAATATAAGATGTTATAGAGTAACAGGTAGCAATAAAAATACAGATTACATTTCCTATAAAATATGATTGTTCCAACAGTTCCTCATATGCATCCAGAACATTCTAAAGACAAAGCATTTCTCCCCAGGCCTCCGCTGAAAACAGGATCTGTGGAACCTAGTCAGACTTTCCAGGTCAACAAATGTTAAATAAATAAATAAATAAACAAACAGTTATTGTTAGGAGTTATGAGACAGTAAGAGGCTCTTTAGTAGAGATATTAGCTTATGGAGAGTAACTGTGGTTGAGAAAGCTATGTAGGATGGGAGCAGAAGCATTCCCACTGTGAGTTTAGATGGGAGTGGAGTAAAGTTTTGAAAGAAGAACATTTGCTAGTGGTACGGATATGTGGTGGCAGTGAGTTCCAATGGCATGCTACGGAGAAGGATATAAGATGATTGCCTGGTGGACGGAAAGGTTTATGTCACTCAATAAGATTTTGAAAGTTGGATCTTAGAAATCTATTTGGTTGATGCATTTCGAAAGTAGAGGTAAGGGAGGGGCAGAGAGAGGGGCTAAAATAAGTTTGTGTGCTTGGATCAGTTGGGTATAGATGAGGTAAGTGGGTAGCTCAAGCTAGTTCAGTAGATGTAGGGATTTACTGTTATGGGTAGAGGACCTGTGGCCTGAAGGAAATTTAGAAATTTTGTAGTAGCAGGAGGAGCGTTTTGACTTGAGGGAGGATTGAAGATTAGTAAAAATAGAAGCAAACATATAAGAGGGAAGGGATAAGGTAAGTAGTAGCAAGAGTGATCCAGGTGGCAGGAGAGATGAAGCGGTAGAGCATGCCAAGTTTCTGGTGTGTTTTTTATGTTTACTTGTAGATGGTTATCAAACTTTAGTTGGTCATCAATGAGGACTCCTAATAGTTTTGCAGTGGGGACTATTTCGAGAGGTGTGTTATTTTGGCTGGTGATAGAGAAAGAATCTTTCTCTAGGATGGCGGTTTTAGAAGGGGTGATTCTTTGGTCTGTCTCACAGCCCAGGTATATCAAGCTTATGGGTCTATAATTTTCTGGATCAGGGGATGCTACCCTCTTGTCCAGATGGATGACTGTTGCTATACACCCTTCTGCCAGCACACAGGCTTTCTGGAGGCTGTGTTTAAGTAGGAATCCAACTGTGTTTGGTAGGTCAGGGATTAAATTCTTGGGAAGGCAACCTGAGATGCTGTTAGGGCCCAGTGATGATGTGTTATTAGCCTTACAGAGAACACAGGTGAACTTCTCTCCTGACAAAATATGTAGAGTAATATTTGCATGCATACATTGGTTGGTGGCCAGTGGGGACAGGGGGGTAAAGTTTGATTCAAACTGTCAACTAACAGATTGTCTATGTTCTACAGCTGAGTGCAGCTGGTGGCACTCACAAACAGTTCTGCACTTAACTGTGTTTTCTCCTTAACAGTTCATATTTATTTAAAAAATTATGTATAATAACACCTTCAAATACAACCTTGAGTTTGCATCCCATGCCACACAGTTTTTCTGTTTACACAGTCATACAACTCTTACTATGTCATGAAATTCCATCAACTGTACATCATATGCCTATATGTGTTTCACTGGAGAGATGTGTGTAATTGCCTTGATACCATATAGGGACACATTACAAATGAAGTGGATATGGTTGATGCAGAGCAGTTACTGACACAAATGGTGACAGTCACACAATGCTGCTGGGGACCACCTCAATAATCCTTGGGAATGACAATACAACTGTGCATACAATGAAGTCACCAAGGTTGCAGTTCCATCATAACTTGTGATATGTTTATGTATATAATATCATTACAACATATGGACGACACAAGATGCATGTACGCATGTAATCAGTATGACGTTATATTGATGTATGTCACAGATAATTTAATGATGGTAGGTATACATATGCATACCTGTGCCATACTGCAAGTGTCCATGTGATGTCTGAATGAGAACTGCACAGAATGTTGATATACTCCAGTACAAAAACACATGAATTACTAAGCCCACAATATAGACAGTATCATCCCATGTCATCAGCCCTTTGGAGCTATATTACTACAGTTGTTATGCACAGAACATGTAATCAAATGGCAGCAGTGACCAGATTGTAATAACCTCTTACAGGCCTACTGTACAGCTACACCTCAACATAGCAAATGTGTATGACAGCAACATTGACATGTGCAATGTTCATACGGTCATTGGACATCACTAGGCTAATGGCCGACATCAGATAAAATCATAGCCATTATTATACTATGTAAACCAACATCAATATATCTATATGAGGTAAGATAGTAAGGGTATGTGCATATGTGTTTGATTGTATTATATACTGCCCCTGTCCATGTGTGACATGTGTACTAACCCAATGTAGAATTGACAATCACACATCCAGTGGTCTGGAGGTGGCTTGCAAAGGCTCATGGAAAGGCACTGCCTCATGATTTGTGCATGCATGCATGCATCTTTGAGATACTGACATCCTCAAGTCCTCTGCATGAAGGCTGTTATGTCAACAGAGGGGAAAAGGGAATGTTGGATTCATGTGGTTATTAAAGGTTGTTCTGAATGGTAGTTACATGAAAATAGATTCAAAAGACCATACACTGTCTATAACATACCACCATCTCTACACAGCAGTTGACTGAGGTCAGATGTGAACATTAAACCTGTGTAATTACAGAAGCTGGATTCCACACTATGTAAGAGTAGCACCACCACATATGTCTGATGGTAACAGTATCAATGTGTACTTTATAGAAGATGATAATGTAACGTGGATATCCCACCACTGCCAGCCAATATGGGATGACCCTTCACCTCTGGGCCAGTAATCAAGGACCTTCAATCCTCATCACTGGCACCAGTGGGGGATGTTCACTGGGAGGATAACAGGTACACACATAGTATTTCCAGATGCAACTCTCTGCATCAAGTGCAATTTCCCTTAAGAGCACACAGAGATCACAGTCAGTCTGGATCTAGTTTCTCTCTCTTTCTCCAGATCCCCAATAAGACTCCCCACTGGCACAGCTATAGAGATGAGTCATTAGTCAAGGTTCCAAGCCAAGTCCTCCACAATCTCTCTTTGTCTACCCAATGTTCCAT
Organism: Protopterus annectens; assembly: GCF_019279795.1. Lineage (NCBI taxonomy): Eukaryota > Metazoa > Chordata > Ceratodontiformes > Protopteridae > Protopterus > Protopterus annectens. The sequence goes on from NC_056743.1 coordinate 529,903,548, forward strand.
GTCCCTGCCCAAGTGGCTGACATGCACACACTGGGATCTGTGTTACACACACACACACACACACACACACACACACACACACACACACACACACACACACACACACACACACACACACATACAGGTTTACTGGCTATGCGCCCTTCTGCCCAGACTATAAGGTAATTTTCACTGCCAATGGAACCCTTTGCCAGCTACTTTAAGGCCCTTAACAAAGGGTGTCTAATTTTACTTAGTGAAATTAATATTAATGCAAATGATAGTTTGACCAAGATCAAGTGTATTAGGAGTGGCCCACACAGTGTCACCAAATAAATATGCAAGTACTCTCAAAATGTAAATATCTCAACAAAGATTATCCACAATGAAAGATTTACATACATTTATTGATAAATAATAAAAGAACAAGAACATGCTAGGTATAAATTCATAGTGTCATCAGAGTTCAAAACACAGAAAATATTTAAAATAACATTAAAGGACAGGCCCAGACAAATAAAAAAAAAATAAACTAAACTTCACAATATTCCTGACTCTAAGAGAGTTTCTATTCCCTACTTACTTAATAGAGCAAGGCAGATTATGTGGTGAATGGTTCTTCTTCTTGTAAGGCCCAAGACAGAATACAGAATGCTCTTTCTCACTAAGAGACTTCTCAAAATAATATCTAAAATATTACTTCTGAGATAGTTTGCAGAATGACATCACTTTTGGTCATCTGATGTCTAGTTCCCATGCAAATCCCCCACTGCTGGAAGGTGGCAGGACCTACCTGTAAAAATACACACACAATGCTTTTGCTCAGATATGTGGCAGGTGCTGGAAGTAATAAAACAATTTCATACCTCCATGCTTCCAGAGTAGTAATTAGTTCACAATAAAGACAATGCAGAAAGCTTCCTAGTACAGACTTTGTGTCTCTGGATGCACTGAAACCTGTCACACAGCTTCTTTATGGCCTAGCCTATATAGCAATTTAATTTCAGATGTTTTTCTAAAGTTTGCTGGAATGAGGTTAACCTCCTGTCTGCCAATTTCTTCTGCTAAAACATATACATTTAAACAGTTACAATAGTGCATGTACATTTCTGTTTTCTTCAGTAGGACACACTGTGGATACATTTCAAACACAAGCACTTTACAAATACTTTTCAAAACAAATGTCTGTACAAATCAGTTTGATATACACATGAGATTAAGTTCTAATACACTTGTAACACCAACATCTTGCATATATCAGTTTGATATTCACAAATGGCATATAATTATTTACAAAATTTCAGCTAGCTGTGCTGGCAGTACCACCTTTCATGACAGACAGCATCACTGTATAGTGAGATGATGATATCGGGAGGAGTGTGTGACATAGTTGTGGAGTCATAGCTCAGTATAAAATAATCTCAAAAATATTATTTTCATGAACACACACTCAAGTTGACTGCTGTGAAATTAGAATCCCTAACTATCTGGGTACAGAAGCTGGAGAATGCATTACTTAACACAAGCACCACAGGATAAGTCGGGCTTTCATAGTGTCAGACAACACTTTATAGATGACATCAGCTGTGTATGTTTGGGAAACGATGTTGGGAGGCCTGTATGAAATGGCTTTGGAGGCATGTACAAGTGTAAACATATCTGTTCTCCATGGAACTGAATTACTGACTGTAAGATACACACTCATGGTCTTCTGTCTACACACCCACCATTGACTGCAGTGAAATTAGAACCCAACCCTAACAAGGTACAAAAGCTACAGAACAGAGTACTTAATGCAAGCGCCACAGCACAAGTCTGACTTTTACACTGTTGCTGGGCACTTCATAGTGGATGACATAATACCTGTAAGTTTGGAAAAAGATGTTGGGAGGCCTGTATGAAATGGCTGTGTAGGCATGTACAACTGTAAAAAATTTTGCTCTCCATTACTTCTGAGGAGATGACAGTAAAATTAAAAGTCATGCTTTTCTGACTGCGCAAGCACACACAAACACACACACACAATTTGTCTGTTGTGGTAAGTTAACAGCTACATAGCTATTTTGTTCCCATCTACAGAATGCAGTACTTAATATTTGCACCAACAGCAAATTCTGCTTTTTCCTTGTCATAGTGTTCTTTTTAGATGATGACATCATCATTTTATGAAGTAGGTAACACATCCTGTTATGACAGTGGTGTGCAAAGTGTGGACTTTGGATTTTCTATTTTGATTCCAACGTGCAGATATACCTTAAAAGACAGCTTCTCTAACTAGATGCAATAAGCTGTCAGGAATGCTTGTTGTAGAACGGAGACATAAGCACCTGTTTCTCAATACACTTTGTATATTACACTCTTACAGTCTCATACACACACACACACACACACACACACACACACACACACGCACACACACGCACACACACACATTTTGTGATCAGCTTGAATACAAATGTTGATGTACATGAACGCATATTTGTGATAAATTGACATCCACAGTAAAACAAGTATAAGACACTCTCAATGCCTATTGTCAGTATAAGGCTTTAGATATAATAATGCAGTTTAGCTATTTATTTTTGTAGTGTAATTGACCTTTGGGAACTATTACTGACATATCTATTTTAAGTGCATGGGTGCAGAGCACACAGAAGTCTGAGTAAATATGTGTTCAGTCACTAACAAGTCCCTTCCCTTTGGTGGTGCTTTTACATGGATTTTAAATGGATGAAGAAAAACTGGATAACAAACATAGTAATACATGCCAATCAGCTCTTTCCATAGCACACCACCAAGCAACTGGTCTACTCATAAAATGGCCAACTGTTTAGGCATGCAAGATTTACATTTAATGAATACAACTTGAACTTTAGGAGTACTTATGCATGTAGGCTATGTTAAAAATAGCTGACAGATACTATGTTCTTCACAGTGGAGTTTATAATGGAAATGTTATGCCATAACGTTTAAGACATTAAGGACTGCTGCTATTCCCCGTTTGCGCAGAGTTAAGCAATGAGAAAATGTGGTTCTTTGCTTAAATGGGAAAATAGTCATATAATTTTATTGGTTCGCCTTCCTTCGTGCAAACACATTAAGTGGCAGGTCACAGCATCAGTACTTTGGAGAGTACTGAGTATACATTTGCTGCTTAGCTTTCCTGTGGCATCAGGTATAAGAGCAATGAACTTTTGTTTACAGCACAGATGTTATAGGGTTTGAATACAGGTCAATCTAATTTTATTTACACAAGTTGTCAGGATGGCATTACATAAGTAAATGTGATTGCAAATGTGAGAAGCAATGACTATAGGGAAGTAGTGTCTATAAATAAAAAGCAGTCAAGTGATTTACGTCAACAGTACACATATGAATTTGCATTTTTATACATTCAGCAGTTTAGATAAATGCTGGAGAAAATGTTTCAAGTACTGCCTTTACTTTGCTTTAACTGAGTTCCTTTAGAGCATTGAGTAAAAGCAGTACTGGGTGGAGGTAACCACACTATTGCAGCCAATACCATACGACAGAAACAGCCATTCAACATTGCTTGGCATTGGTGCACGATGCCAACCTCCATGCAAACACAGAGGACAAAAAGTAAATGGCTTTATTAGGAGGCATTTCTGCCATGTGTGTGTGGTGTGTGATTCTATTTTCTGACCAGATTAAAGGTGTGAAAATGGGGTAGACAGGAAAGTAGTGAACTGGGGGGCAAGCAGGGGAAGCAATATAGGAATGTGCAGGACAGAATTATTAAAGAACCATAGACATCCACTTCAACAGTGTGCTATGAATATGGATAGCAAAAAGTGATGGATTTGAACTGTCACCTTAACATAGATGGGTGGCAACAGCGCAATAATGTTCTATAGCCAATTGGACCGAATCAAGTGTGCCAAGAAGACACATGTGCAAAGTTGAGATCTATGTATGGTACAACACTCATTTTTGTGGGACAGATGCCCAGTCTTTTGATTTTATTTCAAAAATAGAGGAATGTTTGGGAAGGGACGTGGGTACACCAGGTTCAAGTAAGTAGAGTAGGTGAGGAAGCAAGTGCAGACAAATAGGATAGACAATATAGACACAGGTATAGTGAAGGACACAAAAGGTGGGGGACATCAAAGGTACATTGCAGTCAAGCATGGGGACAGTGAAATTCTAGTAATCTCCATCAGAAATGTTATCACTGTCCCCTTCCTCAGCTCATTTTGGATTCCTTGATGTTTATATTTTCTCTGCATTCCAACAAACAGGTTCTGCATACAGCTGAGGCATGCCCCAATGGTAGATGCCATGACCTCGTGCACCATGCCTGGCAGCTCCTAGTAGGTGACAAAATCCCCATCTGTACCAGTACTCCTGGAGGGTTCCACTGCACCAGCTGCCAGGGTAATGCAACCTGATGTTAAGGGCCCAGGTAGTGCAGGGGCTGCAGAGGTAGTACTGACAGATTGTATCTCAGATGTGCGGGGTATTGATGCAGCAGCCATTGGAAGGATGGCAGGCTTAGCCACAGTGGCTAGCTTACCTTCCTGTGATGGAAATCATTTTGTTGGTTGTCAGAAAATTATGACATCAAATCAGTGTGCTCACACATAAAAATAAAAAATATAGAGATAAGGGTTGGGGTAAGAGAAAAAGAAAAAAGATAATTAGAACCATTATATTTCACATATGATACATTTCTACAATACAAAAATAATATATATATATATATATATATATATATATATATATATATATATATATATTTTTTATTTTACATTAACTATGCTTCTTAAAAGTCCAAAATAAGATTGTGAATTATTCCAGAATTTTAGCACGTATTTGTTACTTGTGTGATTTGAACCCACAATATCTGAATACAAGGTTTAAATTGAATCTTACAATTATCTTTAGCTACAGAATGAAGCATGCATGCTTGATTTTACAGTTAATATATGCATGCTTAATTTGCTAGTAATGTATGCATATCACGTGCTTCTCTTAGTCTTTCTAAGTGTTCAGCATGGGCCTCACTGTTTGCTGAAATCTCCTGGGCAGCTGTAAAATAAAGATGAGAGACAAAAACGGAACAGCATTATGTATACCAGTCTTGGCTATCATCAGCTTTGTATATCATTTAAAGTATCTTTATTTATTCATTTTACATTAGGTAACTGGGAAGATCGGACTGAACACAAGTCCTTTTTCAGTGGAGGCCCGGGGAGAAAAGCTCCGTAGAACAAAATCTATATAAAATGCATATGAATCAACGGTAATACAATTTGATTAAGTTATACATACAATGTAGAGTGTTACATCAAATATTAGAGAACAAAAATATGTAAATACAGAGAAATTTGCAGAGTACATATAGCTAAAGAACTATTCTGAAACATCATGTGACAGAGAATCAAATCAAATACAGATAAATCGACAGAATACATGTAGATAAGAAAATATTCAGAAACATTTGGTGTCAGAGAGTCAAATAAAGACTTTTATAATACATGTACATTCAGACAAGGGATAATAGAGTTTTATGGGTGAGAGCTAGCTGGGACTGGTACAGAAACAGAGCCAAGAATTAGCTAGGTAGTGTTTAGTGATTTTTTTAAAATGTGCTAAGCAAGAATTGGATGCCATAAAGGTGGGCAGTGTATTCCATACTTTAGGCATGATGTTAGAGGGATTCACCAGAAGTGTTAATGGCTTTTGTTGCATCTAGTAGAAATGTATGACTTGAGCAGAGAGTTCTATTACTGGAGTAAGGCTGCAATAGATTTTGAAGTGGAGGGTTTTTCTATGGCTGGTACATAATTTTGTGGGCTAAGGTAAGTTGGTTGTAGAGTAAAAGCTGAACTTCCATCCAGTTGAGTTGCTTTAGGGCAGTACAGTGATGTGACCTATAAGGAGATTCAGAGGCAAACCTGGCTATTTTCCTGTAGCATGAGTCAAGTTTAGCTAAATCAGCCTTTCTAAGGTTTGTAAGAAGAGGGAAAGCATAGAGAAGTGTTGAGATGAGATGAGTGTGTGCAGCAGTTGACTTGGTGTGTTTTGTGAGAAACTGCTTACTTCTGTATAGAACACTCCATTTTTTGTGCACTTTCTTTATGGCCTGAGATGTGTATATCAAATCTTATATTATTGTAGATCTCTACCCCTATAACTATGATGTGAGTTACAGGAGAGAGAGTGATTTTATCCCTGTACAAAATATTAAATGAAGAGCCAGGTATAGTAGATCTTGTAGAGTGGAAGAGCAGAAGTTTAGTTTTATTAGGATTAGGAATTCATTGGAAATTGGTAAGACATGTCTCGACAGAAAGAAAGGAGTCTTGCATTAGTGAGTGTAGTTGTTGTAAGGATGAAGCAGCACATATCAGTGTAGAATCATCTGCATATTGGAAAACAGAAGCATATAACGTAGAAGTGTGGAGGTTGCTACAACAGAGAAAACAGTAGGGTACCTAGGATGGAACCTGGGGGATCTCCTATTGTAACAGGAAGAAGAGGGGAGAGATCCTGCTGCCATTGAACTGGCTGTTGATGTCCGGATAAATAACTTTGGAACCAGGTGATAAGAGGATTGATGGAGAACAAGAGCAGAAAGAATACTAAGTTTAGTATGTGTGACCACATCAAATGCCTTAGAAAGGCTGAGAAAGGTAGAAGATACAAATTTCCCATTGTTTCTGTGGTGGTTTACTGTATTGGTGAAATACATAAGAGCAGTGGTAGTGCTATGGAATGGGTGGAAGTCGTGCTGAGTGCTTTTCAGAAGTTTATGAGTGTGTAAGTAGTCCATAATTTGTATAAGTATACTTTTCTCTAGGACTTTGGATAGAAGGGAAAGTATAGCAATTGGGCAATAGTTAGTCAGTTTGGTAGAATTACTCCCCTTTATGTAATGGAATAATACAGGAAATTTCCAAATTTTGGGGACAAGATTTTTCAGATACAGATCTGTTAAGACTGGCTACTGGGTAGGTGATCACATCTGCAGCAATTCACAGAAAGTTGGATGGTAGCTTGTCTGAAGTCAGTGTTGTGGGGTCTTTAGCTTTCTGAGCTATTTTCTTATCATGACAAAAGGGACAGGTTGAAAGTTGAAGCTGTTGCTGTTAATGCATGACTTGGAAGATCCAGTGAAGGGGGCAGTTTTGGTGTTTAGATAGGGCTAGAATGGTCTCTGTGAAGTATTTATTGAACTGAGTAGGTACCTTCTCAGAGGTGCTTGCAGTTGTTGGGGATGGGTACTAGATTTACCTGGAAGGAGTATGTTGTTAATAGCTGCCCAGAATTTTTGAGGGTTGTTTTGATGTTTAATTTGCATGTTGTGATAGTAATTAACCTTGTCATGTTTAACTAGTTTATTTACTTTATTTCTGAGTTCCAGGTATGTTTGTTGAGAGGCTAGGGTCCCAAATTTGTGCCAGTGTTCCTAGGCTTTGTCTCTAGCTTTAACCAGTGACCTAGTTTCTTTACATAGCCAAGGAGTAAAATTAGATTTAATTTTGATCATTCTGGGAAGGGCATTTAGGTTTATGATATATAGAAAGTTGGAGTTGAAGTATTTAACAGCTTCCTTGAGATTGAGTAGTTTGAGTGGGGTCCAATTACAACTTTTAAGGACAGATATGAAATTGCTGGGGTTAAAGTTCCTTTTGTTTCTTTTCAGATGATAGACAGTGCTTTGGTATGGCAGATTCTCTGTCTTAGTAGAAAGGTTGGTAGATGGTCACCCAGGCCATTTGGGTGGCAGCCCAAATGAAAGGAGTGGACTGGTCAGTTTATTAATATCCAGTTGAGGATTGATTGCCTCCTGGCATACCTCCCAAATGTACTGAATTACTCGTTTTTTACCACGTTTTGGGGTCCAAGTAATGGGGTGCCACAATTCCCGAGTGGCACCCTTTCATTCTCGATTTTTTAAAATTTATTTTCATCTTAGTCAGGAGTGCAGAAACATCTCTGCATTTGAACATATAGCTGCGAATGCTTTTGGACTAGCTGAAGGAATCTTTGCCCAGACTGCTTTCCAGGACTGCTTTGGAGATGTATTTTTATTGCCGAGACTGCTGCTTTATTTCCTGAGAATGCTGACAGATTTTGCCGATTGCAGCTTTTTCTGCTTTGGAGCTGTTAGCTGTATTGTATTTTCTTGCCGAGAGTGCTATCAGGTTGAAGTGTGTGCATGCGTTTCTGTGTGTGTGTGTGTGTGTGTGTCTGTGTGTGTGTGTGTGTGTGTATAGTATGTAGTGGGAATGAGTGCAAGTATATGTTCTGCAGTAGACTGGCACCATATCCAGAATGGGTTTTGCATTCTTTAGCTGAAGGTGTAGGCTTCTTTTTATCCACAGTCCTATGAAGGATGAAGTAAGTTATTGCAAAATGGCTGTCCGCATGTGTTTTGGTGTCTCTGGTTATTTTGGTTCAGTTTTTCACCTGTTGCAAAAAAAATAATCTGTTTCTGTTCTGGCTGTGGCAGCCTGGAAAGAGGACAATGGTGGAAGGAAGGCCAGCACTAGCAGATCATGATTTTTCAGAGACTGCTGTGTAGCAAAGGGCTCTGCTGTTTGATACTAGAAGGTGCACAGGTTGTGCTTCCCAGTACGGTTTAAAGTGTTTGTTTTTTTCTCCCATGAGGAATGCTAAGGTGTATTTCCACTCAGTCCACAATGTTTTTTTTTATAAAATTATTTATTATTATATTTTATGACATGGGAGGAGACTTTGAACTAAGTCTCAAAAAGGAAAAGGTGAGGTGGCTGTGGAAAGCTCTTTGACTGATATTCACTTCTAGGAGAAACTTCAAAAGACTACTTCAGGATGTTGTACTGCCTGTAAGGCTGATTTATGGATGACTGCATCTCAATGGCTATGTCCTTGTACCAATCCCGACTGAAAGTATGTCTCAATACACCCAATTGTTCTTCCTGTCCCCTTACTGAGCTCCTACCTGACACCTTCTAGCGTTGAGAGTTGAATCTTAAGGTATGCCTTCAATTATTTTAACTTTAGTATTTAGTTTTGATTGTTTTTGGAGAACTTGACTTACAAGTATTTAAATGTTATTGCTATTCTCTCTTGTAACTTGCACAATTCTATGAAGAAAAATTTTTTATTGTTAAAAATCACTGTGATTTTATCTGTACTGGAGCTTTTCTCCCCGGGCCTCTGCTGTAAACGGATATATGTCCAGTTAGACTAGCCTGGTCAAAAAATGTAAAATAAAATAAATAAAATAAATAATTTAATTGTAATGATGAAATCTGGGAGATGAAGTGTGTTTCCACATTGTGAGACTTTTGGTTATGCAAGCTTGTGCTGCTGAACTGTACGCCACGTGGATGAGTAGTCATGTTCCTGCTGTATCACAATCTGAGGTCGGTTCACTGACATTATTTGAACTTTCGGATTAAGTGGGACTTGGGTAAACTTGACTGTTTTTTGAACTGTATTGATCAACACGTGTAGTCAATGAACAAGTGTAATTGTAAGGTAATTTTCATATTCTAAAACATTTTAAATTGCTGGGTAATTGAAATCCATAGTGAATGTTAAAATACTTGACTTGTATTTTTCTTCAAATAATGTGAGTGTGTTAACTTTTAAAATACAGAAAATGGTACCTTTTCTATGATTTCTGTTGTATACCTTTTAAAGTGATTAGGACTGGGGGATGTTAATGTTTGGATGCACTAAGTTTCCAGCTGCTAGAAATTTAAGTGTAGATTCTTTTTTTTTTTCAAAACAGGTTTATTGTTTTAACATACAAAAGAAATATCATAACAATTTTATACAAGTAATTAATAATAGATATGATTATAACAAAGTGTAGATTCTTAATTTGAAGTGTGTTGCAGTTAAAAATGGTATTCATTGTGAAAAGCTTAGACATTAGTGGATTCTTTCTCATTCTTGCCTGATCCTTCACACATAAGCAGATTTAAGGGAAGCATGAACTTTTAGCAGTCTGGTAATAAGTGGATGTAGTAGCATGTCTGAGAGCCACCGTATGCATTGTATAGAGAGAGTCAAATTATGCAATTACAGTAAGCGGCATAATGAATGTTCCAATGGGGGTGTGTGTGTGTGAAAAAGCCCCCAACTCAATACAACTGGTGGCTATAGGTACTCAGGCTCATATCCTGTAACTTGGGTACACGGAAAAAGAGCCTAAAGTCCCTAGCCACCACCACTTGTGAATTTATGCCTCATATTTTTGTTCTATTCCTCATTTAATCTGTGGTTTTCAGGATTTTTGTGGCAATGGAAAATCACTGAAGGACTGAATTCACTAAATAATGACATCCATTTGAATTTCAGACTTCATATGCTTCAGCAAATAAATGGTAACACAAAACCTTTTATTCTAGCTATTTTCTAAGTTTATAAGATCAGTATTTGAAATGTGTCCCTATTTTGGGGCTGTATACCCCCCATTACTGGTTTTGTCAAAGTTTTTTGTGCTATGATGGTGAGAGCTATGGAGAGAAGTGAGAACTGAATTCACTAAATGATGGCCATTTAAGTTTTAGTCTTCCTGTCTTTCTAGAAACTGCTGATTTGGCATAGTGGTATGTTGCTCTGACTATAATGCACTGGGTCCTGGGTTCAAGGCTTGGCATTGGCAGCGGAATAGATGGTGGTAACACAGCATTTATTCTAGCAACTTTCCAAAATTATACAGGCAATGTTTAAAATGTGTCCCTGGTTTTTGGCCTTTTGTTCCCGACCCCCCCCCCCCAAAAAAATGAAATTGAAAATAAGTGAGAGAAGCTGTGCAAGATGCCTCTGGCTTACACTACTGAAATTCTATTTATATATATATATATATATATATATATATATATATATATATATATATATACACATACATACATAGTGTGTGGAAGTAGACTTTTATGATGGAAATGTTCTGGATTGGGCAGTTTTGTCATTATTGCGTCATGGATTTTGTTTGCCTACTGAAAAAATGTTCAAACAATAAATTTTAAATTGCGCTCTAACTTAAGTCTAACAAGTGTGCTGTATTATGCAAGGAATATAATTTAATAAAGTCAGGAAGGTGTATCAAAGAACGCAAGTATGTTTCTTGTTTTGTGTGCAAGCCAGGAGCCTATGATTTGAAAACAGTCCAAAGGTAATCTGCATCCACCATTGGCCAGATGCATTTTCTTTGGATGTGGTGTGGGTTTCAATGCTGTTTCAATAAATGTGATGGTATCAATGCTGTTTCAATGAATGTGAGTTTCAAGGGCAGAGAAGTTTTAATGCCAAGTCTATTTTCATTGTGGGACAGTGTTGCTTTGTTTAGCATATCTGTTAGTGTTTGTGCATTGTGCTATCAAATGTAAAAATAACATCCAAATAATCATTGTAGAAGTAAAGCAGTTTGCACACATTAGTGTCTATGGTAAATGGGGTGAAATGGCCAGGTAATGGGACATTGGAATGGCTGCAGGAGGACTCTGGTACCATATTTTAGTTGTCTGTTATTCAGTTTGCGTTTGAAAGTTGGTATCCCATAATTCCATTGGAGTGGGCGGGGTTACTAAATTATGTATGCAAATGTTACGGTAATCATTGTACAGATTTGTACCTATTTTTCATGGGCCTTGTCCAGATTTTTGATGTTTCCAAGTTGAGAGGTATGCCTCCTGGATGATTTGTCAGGTCTTGTAGGAGTCGGGATGATTTCTATAAATCCATGGAGGTTTATATAATTAGTGGGGATATGAAAGTTGCAGGTAAGCCAATCAATGTTAAAATCACCCATGATGATAGTTTCTTGTTGGAGTGAATTGCAGTACCAGTGCAGGAGGTTTTCAACAGTGGATATGTTGTTACCAGGTAGGATGTAGGATCCAGTTATATTTATCAGCTTTTTGGAGTTAATATTTAGTTTGGTAAAAATTACTTCAGCATTGTCAAAATCAGGGATAGTTTGGTCCAATATCTCGACTTTGAGGTGACTTAAATAAAATTGCAATCCTGCCTCCTCTTCTGCCTATTCTGTCCTTCCATAGGATATTATATCCTGGAGCGAGGATTTCATTATTAATATTGTCTGGTTTTAGCCATATTTCACTTAGTAGTACAATATCTGGTGAGTATAGTGAGAGACAGGCATGAAGATCATGAATTTTTGTTAGTAACACCTCTAATAATTATATTTAGTAACAGTAGATTTGTCATTTTTCTAGGGAAATGTAATATGCTATGGGAGTGGTTGGTAAACTGGAAGGGTGGGATCTTTATCTATACACTATGTGTTGTCCGTAGTCCTAACCTCATCCAGTCACTGGTTGAGTTATTCCTGCTTGTGCCTTTTCAGGTCATTGTAATGGTGCCTGCATTGCTCCCCAGTGAATGGAGTGCTAGTCACACTGGTGACAGCTTTGGCTAGAGTGTTCCAAGCCTCCAATTTATATTGAGACCCACTATTGTTCCCATGCAAAGGCCTATGGCTGTGGTGCTTTACAAGGAGGGCAATGAATATTCTGGACCCCTCTACACTCCATTTTTGACCCCTACATTGGGCACCTTCCTTCCTAGCTCCTGCCATGTCCACACTGGTGATCCAGCAACAGATAAAGTGTTTTCCTGCCAATTTGTGTTATCACATTTTATAGCTAGTGTGCAAGCCTGCACAATCATGCCAACTACATTTGTGCAACATTAATCAGAGATCAACACTTCTAATCAGAGAGGAAGTCAGTTTATGAAATAGGAAGGGTATGTGACAGTTGGTATTAATTTATGGCTTGTCTGCTACTATACCTGTTAAATGACTTGACTTTTAATACAGGAAGTGGGGGGTATAAAATTTATGACTTGACAAATATGTTGTAGGCCCTTACACACTGGTAATTTGTACATATGGGATTCAAACCTATGTAAAATGGCAAACACATACTCTTCCACATAGGAGTTTTTTTCCTCATTGCCACAGAAGAAGTGTTTCTCAGACATGCTCATTACGTATATAGACACATTAAAGAGTGAGTGGTGCTATACTTCAGTTAAGCATGTGCGTGTGTGGCCTGACAAATTCCTGGTTTATGCATTTTCATGTGTGATGCAGGAGTAGTGTGTGACAATATACTGGAAATGCATATAGTTGTATTGCTCACAGGAAAGATTTCCAAGTTCTGGGTCAGACCACACAATACATTTTGTTTTTCAGCTAGACTTGTGTTACATGACTTGTATACATGAGTATCAGTGAAGTATGAAGTCCAGGGCAGAAAAAAACTTTTAAATATGGAAACATAATTGCCAGGATACCCCCAGTCACACATTTAAATCATATGATATCCACTGCTATACATAGTTATCGTTAAGTAAAATTATCTTTATTATTATTTATTTATTATTTTACATTTGTTTATCGCTGAAGTCCAGCTGGACATGAGTCCTTTTTCAGTGGAGGCCCGGGGAGAAAAGCTCCAATAAAGAGTAACAATGTATATTAAAAAAATAAATAAATATATAAAACATATCTTGAAACTTATAGAGTACATCAAAACTGTAGAACATTAATATAGTACATTAATACATTAAAATAGTGGGAACAATAGCAGCAGTATATTATACATCATGTGAAATTGTTGTTATGAACAATGTACCAACTTTTTGTAGAGACAACAATTCAAATAGCGTCCAGGCTGAAAGGTTGGGGTGCCCCAGATCATGTTTTAAAGGGAGAAATGAGAGATCAGGTTTTCTGAAGTGATGTACTATAGTGGAGTATGAAGGGTTAGAAGAGGGATTAAGGAGCAGGGGGATGGGCTTACCCTGGGTGTTACAGGAGCAGAGCCAGGAGTTAGCAAAGTGGGTTTTTAGAAGCTTTTTGAACTGTTTAGATGAATTTGGCAAAGCAGTTACAGAGTTTGGAAATCAGAGTAGAGAGTTTCACCTGCTATGTTTTTTGCCTTGGTGCCTTGGAAAAGAAGTTTATTGTTGGAGCGAAGGGATCTAGAGTATGGTTGAATGATATATTTGAGGGCAGGGGTCTTTTCTGAGTGGTGGAGAATTTTATGAGCTAAAGTTAATTGATTAAATTGAAGGAGCAAAGGGAGTTCAAGCCAATCAAGTTGTCTGGGTGATAGGTAGTGACTTGTAGGAAGTATTGGTAGCAAATTTAGAAATTTTATTGTAGTAGGCTTCAAGTTTGGCAAGGTCAGTTTTGCAGAGGTTTGTAAGGATAGGAGACGCATATAGGAGTGTTGATAGCAGGTGTGTCCTGGCTATTGTCTTTGTAGTATGGCTCGTTAGAAATTGATTATTCCTATATAGGAGTCCCAGCTTCTTGTGAACGTTTTTGATGGTTTGGTCTATATGGAGATCGAATTTCAGGTTATTGTCAATTGTAACCCCTAGTAGTTTGGTATAAGGAGTAGGAGTGATTATGGTTTGGTTTTAGAGACGATGTGGAAGGTTGAAGAAGAAGAAGTATTTCTAGTGGGGTAGAGGATTCTAAGTTTTGTTTTACTGGGGTTTAATATAAACTGGGAGATGGTTAACCAGGTTTGAAAAGACAGGAAGGAGTCTTGGGTGATGGACTGAAGGTCAGTGAGGAAGGAGGCAGAGCATATCAAGGTAGAGTCATCAGTGTATTGAATTATACTGGCATGGGGAGTAGCAGAGTGAAACTGGTTGGTAAAAAGAGAGAAGAGTAGGGATCCAAGGATGGAGCCTTGTGGTACCCCTATGGAAACTGGGAGGAGGGGTGAGATGGATTGCTGCCAATGGATGGCTTGTTGTCTATCAGTTAAGTAGCTTTGAAACCAGGCAATTCCAGTATAGCTAAGGTTATGGGAGGTGAGGACATTAATAAGTCTGAAGTGATTGACCATGTCAAATGCCTTTGACAAGTCTAGGAAAATGGCTGATACAATTTGGGAGTTATTTCGGTACTGGTTAGCTATGTTTGTGAAGGATAGCATGGCAGTTGAGGTGCTGTGGGCAGGGTGAAAGTCATGTTGTGTATGGGATAGGAGACTGTGAGATAGCAGTTATTCTATAAGTTGGGAGTATACTACTCTTTCCAGAATTTTAGACAGGGGGGGAAAGGATGGCAATGGGGTGATAGTAAGTTCACAGGAGGTACCGCCTTGGTGGAGGGACAGAATGTGTGAGATTTTCCATATATTGGGGACATAGGCTTCAGTTAGTGATCTGTTTGTAAGTATGGTTATTGGGTAGGAGATAGCATCTGAGGCAATTTGCAGAAACTCTGCATGGAGATTGTCAGCAGCTAAAGTGGTTGGTTTCAGTTTTTTCAGTATTGTTTTGATATATTGGGTGGGAACTGGTGTTATCTTGAAATTATTTGTGTTGTTTGTGGGGAAGTGTTTTGATTTGGTTCAGAGGGGGTAGGGTTAGACTTAGTTTGGTTGTTGGCTAGGGTTTGAATGGATTCTGTGAAATAAGTGTTAAATTGGGTGGCAACATTCTCACAGCTGTTAGCTGTTGTTGGAGTGGGAATAGTAGTTTTACGAGGTTGCAGTAGGTTGTTAACAGCAGCCCAGCATTTTGGGGGGTCATTTTGATGTTTGGATCGGATGTTGTGGTAGTAGTTGGATTTGTCAGCTTTAGTTGATTTTTTGCTTTGTTTCTAACTTCAAGGAAATGCTACTTAGTAGTGCTGGTTTTGTTCTTATGGAACTGTACCCAGGTCTTCTTCCTGGCTTTGAATATGTATCTGGTTTATTTGGTTAACCAGGGTGCGTAATTGGATTTGATTCTAATGTTTCTAGGAGGGGCATGGGTGTTGAGAATATCAAGGAAGATTATGCTGAAGGAGAGTACTGCCTCATCCAAGGGTAGTTGTTTGAAGCTATTTATATTGTTAGTTTGTATTCAGAATTAAATGGAACAACATTAATAAAATTAGGACTGTACTGGATTAGAATCCTGGCTCACCTGTACTGTGGCCATGAACTTATATCACTTGCCACAGGGAAGGCTGGGAAACAGGTGCATTTTTTACAGTCATTACTGTCCAGAGTGGTCATTGCCACACAGGAAGTGCTTGTCAGACATGCTCATTACAGTAAATTCTCAGTTAACCAGAGCCCATGGGGATTGGCAGATGCCAAATAACTGTAGTTTTTGTTTGCTTGAGAGTTACAATTAAAAACAGGCCTGACTAATACTTATCCTATACTCTTTGTTTGGTTTGACTTGCTCTTAGGTTGGGGAGAGAGGAAATGTATTCCTATCTTCATTTTGAAAACTCTAAAACTCTAAAAATGTAAGGTATGTTATTAAAAAGGGAAAACATGAAAATTGTACTGTATTTCTTTGATATTTTATTTGCTGGCTGCTTGAGAGTGCCAGTTGCTTGAGTTCCAGTTAACTGAGAGTTTACTGAACTTATATAGGCACATTAAAGAGGTACGTGGTTAACCATGTATGTGAGTCACCTGACTGTCAGTAAATTATGATATCCATCCTAGGTCAGAAAAACTATTATTAATTGCAGAACCATAACTGTACTGACACCTACAGTTACACATTTAATATATATATCATGCATATGCTCAATCCACCTGCTATACATAAATTATTTTATGTATAATTATTATATTGTTAATCTTTATATAAATTACAGTGGAAAAACATTAATAGAACTTGGAGTTTGCTGGAATAGAACCCTGACTCATCACTCATCTGTATTGTGGCTGTCACCCTGCCAGCCCAGCTGTCTGGAATTTTGTAAATACTTCTATCTCATTTGTGAATATCGATATATGTTATACAGAAATATGTGTTGTAAAAGGTTTGTACAGTACTGAGCTACAAAAATGTAACCAGAGCACACCCTGCTGGCTTAGAAAAGAAATGTATAGAAACTATTGTAATTATGTGACTGTATATATTTTTAACAGTAGAAACTGAAACATATAGAGTTAACTTGGAAAGCTTTAAGAAAATAAGTTGAAATTAAATTGTTTTACAATTGTGCTATAAAAAAGAAGTTATGTACTCACCATAACGTTCCATGTTTGCAGTCCATCTCACCCTTCATTCTTACATATGGGTTCGGAGCCGATCCTAGGCTCCGAATCGGCCAATTACAAAGCTCGAAGTCTCTAAGTTTGCTCGTGGCAAGGTAAGTATCCCATAATGCACTAGCAAGAAACCCCAGATCTTGTTTGCTGCTGTCTATAAAAGTGATATAAAGTATTTCCACAAGGAAAAACAAAGATGAAAGGTCTCCAACCCTAAGGAAGATAGATACTATCTTGTCTCCAGACCCACCAAGGATACATAGATGGTGTAGGTGGGTGGGTTCATAAGAATGAAGGACGAGATGAACTACAAACATGGAACATTATGGAGAGTACATAACTTTTTTATGTTCTGTAATCCTATCTCGCCTTCATTTTTACATATGGGACAGCATCCCTAGCACCTTTTTCTTGGGTGGCTCATGGGAATATACTCCTAAGAACCATGGAACCAAAGGAGGCTCTACGCCTGGAGGCCAAGTCCAATTTGTAATGAGTAATAAAGGTATGAGGGGTAGCCCAAGTTGCTGCTGCACATATACTGTCCATTGGAATTCTGGCTGTAAAAGCTGCAGATGTGGATATAGATCTGGTGGAATGAGCTTTAATTTTGAATGGGAGCTCTTTGTCATTAGAAGAGTAAACAAAAGATATGCAATTTGAAATCCATTTTGATAACATTATCTTGGAGACTGGCATTCCTTTTCTCGTCTCCGAAAAAGATACAAATAATTGGTCTGATCTCCTAAAATCTTTGGTATAATGTAGATAGAACCTTAACTGTCTGTGTTGATGAAACTTATATTCTGCTTTGTTGTATGATTTGGAAAAAAGACTGGCAGTTCAATAGCTTGATTAATGCTTGATTGTGAAGAAATCTTGGGGATGAAGGAAGGGTTAGTGCAAAGGGAAACTCCGTCTCTATGAAATATCAAGTAAGGAGGTTTGACTGAGAGTGCTTGCAGCTCTGACACTCTTCTGGCTGATGTAGTGGCTACCAGAAAAATGGTCTTCCATGAAAGGAACTTCAAATCACGTGTTTATGAAGGTTCAAAAGGCAGTGAAGTAAGTTTTTAAAGAACAAAATTTAGATCCCAGGGAGATATAGGTTCTTGAAAAGGAGGTCTTAGTAAGGTAGTGCCTTTTAAAAATGATCTGCACAATTTGTGAGCCATAACATTAGGTTCATGTTGCACCAAATGAAAATTGGAGATAGCTGCTAATTGAACTTTGATTGTAGCAGCAGCTGATCCCTGATGAAAAAGTTTGGTTAGAAATTCTAACACTAAGGGAATGGAGGCCGTGTATGGATCTATGTTCTTAGCTTGTGCTCAGAGAGAAAATCTTTTCCATTTGCTAGCATACAATTTTCTTGTAGAAAGTTTATGAGAAGATATCAGGATGTGTGTAACCACAAGGGGAAAATCATGACGGCTGACTAGGGATGGAAGTGGAGCAGCCACGCTGTCAAGTTGAGGGTGTGATAGGGGATGGAATGTGCCTGACGTGTGTCAGAAGGTCTGGTACTGGATCCAGTGTCCAAGGATCATCCAGAACGCGAGGCCTGAGAAAGGGGAACCAAATCTGACAAGGCCAGTAAGGAGTGATGAGAATCATTCTGCTTCCCAAAGTCTTTGCTTTCTGGATCACTTTCGATATTAGCAGAAAGGGAAGAAAAACATAAAGAAGTTCTGAGGGCCAATTGTAGACAGGTGCGTCTCTCGGTGTCTCCCCTGGAGGGGGGGATAAGGGTGAAGTAGCTGCTGCATTTGGTGTTCATTGGGGCGGCAAACAGATTGCAGCAAGGCTGTCCCCATTTGCGGAAAATCTCTTCCGCTACTTTGTGATTCAGAGACCACTTGTGAGGCATCAAGATTGCACTGCTGAGCTTGTCGGCTAACACATTGGTTCTCCCCAGGATATGCGTTGTAACTAGAAAGCGTTGGGAAGATATCGCTCACTGCCAAACACACAGAGCCTCTTGACATAGGGGTAGGATCTGGTTCCCCCTTGTTTGTTTATATACCACACTACTGACATATTGTCTGATTGGAATGCTATGGTCTCTAGAAGAAGAAAGTTGTGAAGTGCTTGCAATGCTAGTAGCACTGCTCTCATCTCTAGAACACTGATATGAAAGTGAGCCTCGTGTTTTTGCCATGTGCCTTGGACTGTCCTTCCTAGATAGTGTCCCCCCCACCCTATCTGGGAGGCATCCGTGGTCACAGTAGCAACGGGTTGGCAAGGAATGAATGGTCACCCTATCATTAGTTGATATGACTGGATCCACCAGCAAAGTTCCTTTTTGCAAGATTCTGTTATTAAAATGGGACGAGACAGAAGCAGATGCTGAAGAGACCACTGGGAAAAGAGTAGCCATTGTAGAATTCTCATATGTAGTCTGGCTAGCAGAACTAGAGTTATAGTAGAGGCCATGGTTCCTAGAAGTTTGAGCACTGTCTTTGCTTTGACCTTGTGTTAGGGAAGCAGGCTGTATATTTGTTGTCTTAGATTTTGCACTCTGAAGGAAGGTGAGCCATCATTGCGACTCTGTCTATTTCTGCACATATAAAAGTCATATACTGAAACGGAGACAAGGCAGACTTTTCCCAATTTATAGTAATGCCTAGCTGAGTGCAGACTTGAATGGTTGAATCCCTGGCTTGTAGAAGTTGGTGCCTGGTGGTGACAGTCAGGAGCCAGTCATCCAGGTACGGAAACGCATGGAATCCAAGACGTCTCAAGTGAGCCATTAATACCGCCATGCATTTGGTGAACACCCTGGGGGCTGTGGTGAGACCAAAGGGCACAGCACGAAATTGGTAATGACTGGCTTCCAGTCAGAAGCATAAATGACTCCTCGATGCTCTGTCCATTTTTATGTGGTAGTACACATCTTGGAGGTCTATGGAGCACATCCAATTGTCTTTCCCTAACAGGGGGAGTATAGACTGCAGTGTTACCATTTGGAACCTGGACTTCTTCACTGATTCATTTAACTTGCTGAGATCCAAGATGGGCCTCCAGTCACCTATTCATTTTGGCACTAAAAAGAATCTGGAGTAAGTTCCGAATCCTATCTGGTCTGCCTGAACAGTTTGGATAACTCTCTTTTGGACTTCTATAGTTGCTTGATCCCTGTGATTGGGTTGAACATCTGGGATTTTTTTGGTTAGATGAGGTGGAAAAGAGAAGGGTATGGAGTATCCTCTGGAAATTATTCTTTGTACCCACTTGTCATGTGTAATGTCATGCCAGGCTTCTGGGTACAAAGATAGGCGACACCCTACTGGCTCCAGAGAAGCACAGTTGGGCCCCACTTCATGAGCTCTGTTAAAGATGTCCATGAAAGGAATCGCCGCCACCCTGGTTTTGCGGACCCCTACCATTATTTCCTCCTCCTCTGCCTCTGGAGAAGGAATCACCTCGTGTGTCTGGGAAAAATCTCTGAGATTTCTTGAACCACATTTTTCCGCCTCTCTGACCTTTAGGGTATGGTCTAGAAGGGACAGAAAAACATACTCCCATGGCAGAGTATGTCTTCCCTTCCTGCTTGCTTCTAGTGAGTGTGTCTTTTACCTTTGGTCCAAACAAAGAGGAATCGTCAAAGGAGGCACTAGTAAATGTAGATTTGAAGGGCTCCGCAAAGTTACATTAGTGCATCCAGGAATGTCTTCTAAGGTAAATTTCTGAACCCATTGCCCTGCTCGCTTCATCTGCTGCATAAGATATCAGCCTCATGGTGGAGTTAACAATAGAGTTTAAGGTGGACACTGAGCAGTAACCTTCTCAGGAACTCCTTCAGTTAAAGTACCTTGGAGAGTATCTCCTAGCTCTTTTAGGAGATCTCTTTGAAGCCTAGTGAAATGAGTGAGGTAATTCAGCAATCTGAGTGAAAAAGCCATTGAAAAAAAAATATGCTTCCCATATCTGTCCATCATTCGAGACTCTTTGTTCAGTGGGTGGACAGATGAAGAAGTTTCTGCTAGTTCCTTCTTTGTGGCTGCTGCCACCACCATGGCATCTACAGGCACACCTTTGGTCAAAACCTCTTTCTCTAGGAGCTGAAAGAAATTTGTTTGGCCTACTGCGGACTGGTTCCATGGCATCAGGAGTTTCCCACACCTTTCGACTCATCAAATCTAACAGCTCATCAAAAGGTGGAGACACCCAAGAGGCTGAAAGTTGAGACTCAAAAGCCTTCAGGTACACAGACTCCTCATCAGAACAGGTGACAGTGGGCCAGTTGCCTCTCCATTTCAGTATCTCTAGGATATCTACAAAGGAGATATCATCAGAGGACAACCTAGGGGACTCTTCTGACTCCTTGAGGTCAGTCTCAGAGGTGATGGACTCATCAGGGGAGTCTACATGCTTCCTCTTACAAGTTCTCTTCTGAGGAGGTTTCTCAGAAGGGTATTCTGGGGAGGTCTTAGAAGATGGGGACCACCCAAGGGGACACCTGAGGCTGCAAGTCTCTGCTGTCAAGAGAGAGAAATGGTGCTGAGACAGAGGTCGGACATTGAGGGGGAAGAGCATTGGTACCCTTGTGTTGAGCCAAAGATCTAGACAGCACGCTCCTCATCATCTCGAAGGCAGATCTCTCTTACACGGAGGACACCACCAGTTCTGAGGAAGCAGAAGTAGCCCAGGGGTCTAGAGCGATCGGCTACGAGGCAGATGTAGGATCCGAGCTCAGCCGAGCTGATGCACTGAGAGGTAGAAGTAGTTTGGGTCTGAGAGTCACCATCAGGGCTGACTGGTGAGCTTCGGCTCCTAGACACCAGGGAAAGCATGAAAGGTGTTAGAGCAGAACTTGGCTCCAAGACAGACAGATAGGGTGCTGGAACTGATGGTTCCACAAAAATGGCACCGATAGCTCTGGCTCTGAAAGACTGACATGGCTCGGAGGAGGAAAAGACGCAGGTAATATGGCCTTAGACGGCTCTGAAACTGATTGGGTCAGAGCAGACAACAAATTTGCTAGCACCGATGACTTTAAAAGTCTAAGCACCACTCTCTCGACATCCTCCTCAGAAAGACTCCTGGAGGATCTGGAAGACAAGGTAGGGGATCAAGATCTCTGCAAAATCGGAGATCTGAGTGTTGGGGATACAGGTAATAACTCTCTTAACCAGCTCCGAGATATGGATTTAGCTATTGGCTCCGAAAAACTTGGGGCCGAAGCTGAAGGGTCTATCTCAATAACCTTGACCGGCTCTGAAGGCAGAGGAGCTGAAGAGGTAGAAGGCTTGTCAATTTTGACAATTTTCTCTGGAAGTCCAGATTTAATAGTCGATGTAGAAGAATGTCTTTTAACCAACTTGACCTTCTCTTTTTTAGAAGAGGGAGACCTAGAGTGAAAAGAGGAAGACCTAGCTAAATCCTCCTCAAAGGAAGGTTTAAGGAAACCTTTCAAGATCAGTTTATTCTTCTTTTCCTGGAGAACCCGGGAACTAAAAGAATGGTAAAAAGTACATGTCTTCTGTAGATGTATGGCTCCCAAGCAATAAACACAAATACTATGCCCGTCAGTCAGGGACATTTTTTGTGAACATTTTATGCATTTTTTGAAACCCGAAGGTTTATTGTCCTTGGTTTCCTTAGACATACTGCTACTTTCATCACACCAATCACAGACTATAAACTCAGAAAGATAAGAAGAGAGGACAAGTTCCTCTAATTTAAATGGGCCTAGCCCTGCTCAAGAAAAAACACACAAGGGAGAAAGATAACAGAGGACTAGGTCCTCTAACTGAAATGGGCCTAGCCCTGCTGAGGAAAAACACACAAGAGAGAGGCAATAAAGGACTAGGTCCTCTAAGTTAAATGGGACTAACCCTGACAGGAAAAGCAAGCAACAGACAAAGGTTAGAATAGGTCCTAAATAAAAAACGGACATGTGCCTAAGAAAAGATTAGCAACAACTAGCACACAAAAAAATGAAGGGATACCACTAGGGAAGGCCAGCGGAAGCGACGTACAACAAATAGCAACAACAATTTGCTATAAACTTCAAAAAACACACTAGCTAACTACTACAAGTTAACAACTGTAAACTATTAGTACTAAACTATTATATTCAAAAAGAACACTGCAAATATCTGAATAAGAAAAAATATTCCAACTTAGCCATGGCCAAGAAAGAGAGCACTTCTGTACTTGTAGAGTGGCAAACGAGATTTGGGGATTCTTACTAGTGCATTATGGGATACCTACCTTGCTATGAGCAAACTTAGAGACTTTGAGCTTTGTAATCGGCTCCAAACCCATATGTAAGAATGAAGGTGAGATAGGACTACAGAACATAGTTAGTTTTAATGCAGCAAGGGGACAGGATTTCTAGCACTAGGATGCCTTCTGCATTGTTTTCTAAGTGTTTTATGTCTTCTAACAACTGCAAACATCTGAAGGATATGTATTTTTCACAAGGAGATGTCATAAGCTACAATGGGGGCTTTAACTTGGGAACTCAAGTCAGGTGACAAAAAGTTATATCATCCAAACTAACCCAGCAGTAATATTTGATATTAATTTAAGAACTCTCTCAGAGAGAGACTGTGCATTTTGTGTTTTGTCTTTGACCTGGAAACATCCACTCATCATCACTACATCTGCACTTGCCTTGCTGTAAGTAAGTTTTTTTAGGGCGTAGTAACTCTTTTAGATACAGTTAGGAATATCGCAAAGATTAGTTTAGATGTTTTCTGTATTTATTTGAGACTGTCCTGCAATGCTGTTTTAAATACTTCCTGTGATTTTGAACTCTGAAGTAGCTGTGTTTATGTACTGAGTATTGTCTTGTTCTTTTATTATTTATTATTAAATATATTTAAACCTATCTTTGTGGCTGATATCTGTGAGGCATATTTAAGCTCTGAGAGTACTTGCATATGTATTTGGTGACACTGTATAGGCCACTCCTAAATAGCCTTGCTCTTGGTCAGACTATCATTTGGATTTATATTAACATTACACAGTAGGATTAGACACCCTTTGTAATGGCCTTATAGTAGTGGAAAATTAGGGGTTGGTGGCAGTGTACACTACCTTAGAGTCTGGGCAGAAGGGGGCATAGCTAGTAAATCTGTGCTAGTCTTTTCCATGTGTGTGTGTGTGTGTGTTTGTATATAAATCTACTCTCAAAGAGTGTGTGTCAGCTACTTGGACAGGGACACAAAGTACTGGTTGGACAGAGAGGGGGCTGGAGGTCTTGGTTTGGCCCCTCAGCTGAGATCTTAACCATATAGCTGTGCCAGTGGGGAGTCTTATTAGAGATCTGGAGAAAGAAATAGAAACCAGACCCAGACTGACTGTGGTTTCTGTGTGCTCTTAACGGAAATTTCACTTTACTGTGTGTGTACTTGATATCCTCCCATTGTGTACATCTGCACTGTCGCCAGTGGTCAGGTTTGAGGCTCCTTGATTATTGGGCCAATGCAGGGGCTTCACAGTGGCCATGAACGTACATCTGTTGCCACAGGGAGAGGTAGGCAACAAATGAATTCTTTATAGTCATTAATGTATGAGGGTTGACAGCCGTGCAATGTCTCTTATTTTGTTTGCGCGATGGAAGGCAAAAGAAGTAACAATGTATCTTTTTTGAAATTGACAATGTCTCTTTATTGTCTGCAAATGATGTGGAACTGCAGGCATTGTGTATGCATGCTGACCACCGTGCAATGGTGCTAAGTGGAGTTGTGCTTTTTAAGGCAGCTTCCATTAAATGTA
The DNA here is from genome assembly GCF_019279795.1 of Protopterus annectens. Taxonomy (NCBI): domain Eukaryota; kingdom Metazoa; phylum Chordata; order Ceratodontiformes; family Protopteridae; genus Protopterus; species Protopterus annectens. The sequence continues at coordinate 529,928,276 of NC_056743.1, forward strand.
AAATATTTATACATGTCACTGTGTTTGTACTAAGCCATTCTCTGTGCAAATATTAATATTAAAAAAATTACAGAATACATTTTAACCTGTTAGAGATTTTTACATAACTCTGGATTTTAAATATCATACTAATGAACTCATAAAACACAATGGAAGCATCTTCTCTCTCCTTGCCATAAAAGCAACTTTGCAGCAGGAAAACAAAGCATATGCATACAAGTAATTTACATTTCCTCTACAGTATTAACAAGACATACAACACTTGTACATTCTTATTTGTACTTGTGTGACTTATATATTCAGTGCAGTGATTCATCACACAACTATTTATGAATATGCTTGCACATATGCATCTCTGTCTTCTCTATGTATTGCGTTCATTATTCTTTTATCTGTGCTGTACTCTCAGACATACAAGTCTATAGTGCACTTTGTATCATTGTCCTTTAAATGTATGATAAAAGTACTTGATAGAGAAAAATATTTTTCAGCAAAGTCATGATAGTCTGACTGTTAGTGAACAAAAATGATAAATGTGTGCTGTTTAGTTCTATTTAAAAGCTTGCTAAAATTACTTATAGTTTCAACGGTGTGTTCTAGGCCAACGGCCCTGGAGCCTTTACAAGCCTAGCCCATAGAAGTGCCCTGGCATCATGCCGCTGTTATTTCCCGGTGTCTCGATCAAGTAGAGCCACTGGAGTGATCCCCGGGGTGAACTTTCTATTTCCCATCCACTCATCAAGATTTGTCTTACTCTTTGTAAAATACATCCTTGGTGACATACCCAATGCAGGTAAAGTAGACTGAATTGCTGCTATGTCTTCCATCTCCCTCCCAGTAATTATTCACAGTTGATAACAGTTAGCAACAACAGTTAGGTAACACCTATACTATCGTTACATCTGCTACATGAGGCCATTAAGTTTAGAATTCAGCAATTCTAATGAGTTCACACCTCATTTGCTTCCTTACCATGCTCAGAGGTCTGTATCTACACTATAAAAAGGTAAGCATGTAGCTAGGTAACTTAAAGGTGAGAAGGCCTGTGTATTTGGACAAGACAGAAGATTGCTATTCTTTTGATTTATCTGCAGAGAAGACTTTAAATTTTGCTGAGGTACGTATGTATTTTTTAAGTACATTTTAGATTTTGTAACATTTTACAAAGCAAATTATATATATCCAGCAGAAAATAGAATGTTATCTGTATGAACTTCTTATAAGTTCGCTGTTGCCAAAGGAATTTTTGACAAGCATTAAGATTTCTCAGATAAAGACAGGTGAGACAGGTTATTAACTTTCATCACAAGTGTTATTGCTAAAATTTTCATTTTACAATCTTCTATGTTACTCCAGGGATAGGTTATGTATGATGTTGATAACACGTTATGCTTCTGAGATGGCCCAGAGACACCTCCAGGGGAGTGGTGGGCACAGTGTGAGATGACTGGCAATCATATAAAATTGATGTTTCTGTTGTAAATGTGTAAACATTGTGAGAATTGTGCTGAAAACATTTATACCAATTGAATTATGTGGTATTCCTTGGTTTGTGAAAACCTTCAATTGTTTGTTGCTTTGGGGTAGGGGCGCCATCTATTATTTGTGTGCTGCCACAACAAAAATCTGTTTCAAGTGGTCTTCTCTTGAAAATATGTAATCATTCTGTTATTTCAGTGTGAAACATAATACGTTACTAAAATAGTATTCCGTGCTTTGCACCAAATGGTAGTTTGTGTGTGTGTGTGTGTGTGTGTGTGTGTGTGTGTGTGTGTGTGTGTGTGTGTGTCTGTGATATGGTGCAAACACATAACCTTCAGTTTTAATAACTGAAATGCATGTTTCCAGTGCTTAATGATGACAAACGTGTATCTAAGCAGGTGATATTTGTGTGTTGCATCCTTCTCTGTTTTATGTCACACAGTATTATGGCACTTGAGTGTACAAATCCACATAAATTCCCTTTAACTGACTGAGAAAATGAGGTCTTAGTGCAGGCTTTCAGGTGCCATGGTGCCTTTCTGCTTGAGACAGGACGAGGGATATGACTGCAATAATGCAGAATTGGAACCAGTTAGTGAAAGATGACAATGCAGTAGCAGGTTGCATCAGGACCTATGATCAGTTGTGTCATAGGGCCAGTGCTATGATTTCATCAGCCCAGAGGAGAGCAGCTGTAGATGCCTGTGAACACTGCCTACAGTGGGGCTACTACCAAGCTCCCAGTGACACCAAATGAAGAGCTCCTGTCCAGTGTCAGAGATCCAGAGAGCAAAGTGGACACTGCACATCAAGATGTGATTGATGTTAGTGATGATGAGTCTGGGAGGACAACCGAGTCCCAGGAGGAGATTCCAGGAAGCTTACATATGGAAAGTTTTTAGATTTGTTTGTATAGTGAAATATATTAAAAAATTAAGTAATATTTCCTGGGGATTTTTTTATGAACATATTTATAAATTAATAGACTTATATGACACACTTGTTCATTATAAATGGCTGTGGGTGGAAGTATCAGCCAAGATGCAGTTAAAAGTATTCTTAACAGACATGTATGCAATTGTGTATTCACTATCCACATGTGTTACTCCTACTGTGATGTGCAATTTGTGTCCTTCCCTTGCTTCATTTCTTCCAGGACTATCCTCCCCACCAAGTGTGAAGTCATCTGCACATGGTAAGCAAAACATTATTTTTGGTTATTAATGACCATTTATCTGTATGTCTCCGGTCAGTGTAACGAGTTTGCTTATTGCTCTACCATCTGCGAAAGTGGGAACAGTGTTAATCATATAAATTGTTTTAAATATTGATTGCACTAGTGATTTCATTCATGTGTTTGTTGCTTACTATCACAGGTGATCCTGACAGTGGAAGTGTAGGACTCTACCACTTGATGTCACAGTATTGGTAGACTCTAATAATGATGGTGGCAAAACAGAGGTACAGTCGGGAGGTGCAGAGGTTGAATCGGACACTGAGGTTGACATTCAGCCATCACCTACATTTCCCTCAGACACAGTCAGTAGGCCAATGCATACCTATTCCACTGAACCCTCAGATATTGGACAGGTGGAAGGTGAAACACCTGCTCAGAGTAGTATAGTAACCTCAGATTCAGTGCCAGTTGACTGAGGCCATAGCCAAAGTGTGGGTGAGAGGCTGCGCAGGAGGGTTGTTAGGAGGCTTAAAGGAGCCCTATTGTCCACCCTTCTCCTGATCCTAGTGACATTATATGCCGCTCAATGTATGTTTAGGGCCATCATGGATGAGCAGGCACATTCCACTAGGGCTTCTGAAGAAATGCTTAGAGTTGTAGATGTGGTACAGGCTGACATGTATGACTGCCTCTGCCGTGTGGCTGATTCAATGGACTGGGTGAATGACACGATGGAACAGGCAGTGCCTGTGATGGAATATCTGCTGGGAGGGGGACAGCATCATCTGTTGTTAGTCAACATGGCCATGCCCTATCATTCTCCTGTAGTGGCACTACTTCCACTGCTCCATCAGTGGTTGAAGAGTCCACACCCAGACATGGTAGGCCATGGGGTTGTGATACTTAGCATACTCATGAGATGACCTCATCCAGCAGACATCATTCATGTTTGGGTAGCAGCAGTACATCTGACCATGGGCTTGGACATGACAGTGCAACTCCTGCAGAGCCAGTTCTCACAATTGGGGGGGTGACAATGATGAACTATTACCTCTACAACACATGGCTCACACCTGTCTGACATGCCAAGAAGTAAAGTTAGCACAGAGCTTTGCTGTGTTCTTGCAGACACCGACATGCATGTTTCACCTCGAATGCCTATACAGACACACACACACACATAACAAGTACATGAGTCATTTGTGAGGCTTGCAGCTTATTCTGTCTCACCGGCCATTTGATAATTAATTTACATTTCGTAATCCCTGTGTGGAGTGTGTATATACACACACACACACACACACACACACACACACACACACATGCGTGCGCACTCTATTTTTTTGTAAGCCTTGACTTTCTGTCCCCGTAAACAACACCTTGTGTAAATGATGATAGCTTTTCCATCTCCTTGAGTTCTAGCTTTTGGATTCAGGAATACATGTGACTTTTGTCTGATGCACAGGGTGCATAGCTGGCTGAATGCTTAGTACATATGTGTTTGTGATACTCTTTTGAAAACTGTACTGCTTTCTTACAGTTTTTGTATTGTGTGTCTCTCTGATGCATGAGGGATATTAGTTGATAAACAGCACACATCTATTGACATAAGTCAGTCCTGTCACATACTGATGTCATTTCTGTAAAACTCAACCATCTTCTACTTAGATATATTAGCAAGTAACAGTATCCAAGGATTTGCCATTCATTTGTGTTCTTAGCCATTTATTTTCCTATTCCAGGTTCTGAACATACCTTGACAGTCCGGCAGTTACAACTGTTTTAATTTGAGGGTGAATCTGTGTGATGCTAGTAGTACACAACCACTAAATGTGTAAGTAAAAGTTGTGAGTGTTGCCTTGCATCAATTTTACTGTATGTATGTGCACAGGATGAAAATTGTTCCCCTTAGATTGTCATCATGTGTGCTATCCATTGCATTTTGGCCAGAGTGAGGGCACACTGTGCTCACCTATGACTACCAACACCAGCAGTGGCTGATGGTCCCCACCCCCCCCAAGTCCACTTAATCCACTCCTAAGTTTTTTTTTTAGTTTTTTTTACTTAATATATTTCCACTGACATAGCTACAGCAACATATACATATCTTGAAAGAAGAAAGCTCACTTTACATAATAACTGTGTACTTACAGATTTAAAAAAAGATGCTGAACATGGTCGTTTAGCTACTTTATCCTTACCTTACTTTGGTGATAGGTGTCCCCTAAATTATTATGCTATCTCCAAAATATATTAACGGCAAGGTATTCCTGCCTTTATCTCAAGGATTACAGTGTGACTAACTTGAAAGCAGCATTAAAATGAAAATGATGAATCGGCCAAGTTAAATGTTAGAGGTATGCTTTCTGATTTTAGATTACTGTTCATGTATTTCTAATTTGAAGTCAAACAGTTATCGGATGCAATAAAGCAAGAAAGAGTTCAGAAGGACATTAAAAGCAGGATAAGTGAAGGTTTATTATGAGGAAAACAAGCCCCATTGTGGCATGATGTGGAACTGGTTAGCTAATTATGCAAGTAGTGTCAATGTTTATAAGTCTAGTGGACAAAAATGCCATTAGCCACTGATGTGATGATGCTTTTGAAAGTCCATGCATCATAACTGTAATCATCAGAGAAGTGGGAATTTAAGAAGAAAACATGCTCATTATGATACTGAAGCATCTGTGGGTATTCTAGTGCTCTAGGGTACTGTGATCTTGGAATTAATATTTATAAGCAGCAGGGGTGCAGAGGTCATCAGATCAGGGTACTGGGGGGGGCAACCCCTCCCCCATACAAATATTTTACACATGAAACATGAAGTTGTGAAATTCACTGCTTTTTTGATGGAGTTGAACTTAAATTTGTCAGGACTTACAGTACTACGTCTGGCACTTCTCTTATGGGATGCTCATGCATATGTATTTCATAATGCATTAGGTATGCATTCCACAAGTACACATACATATTAATGTTTACTTCACTTCTACTAAGTTACAACCAGTTAGATGAAGTTTTACGTCTAGTTGCTGTACACTGATACAGAAAGGCCTAGCTAGGTGCTAAAAATATGAAGTAATAATAATAATAATAATAATAATAATAATAATAATAATAATAATAATAACAACAATAATAAAAAAGTGAGAGATCCTGTAATGGTAATCATGAAGGGAGCAGGTACTGGTCTGGCTGTTAAAGAACACGAGAGAAAAAGTAATGAGTGATGTGTTCATAAGTCCTTGTGGTCCATTTTAAGCCTAGTCATGTTCCCTTTTGGTGCTTAAAATAACCAATCCCATTTGGTTAGAGACTGGCCTTACTCATCTCATGGTCGATAATTATATATTCTATAGGGTCAGTATTTTGAGTTGAGAACATCGAAAGTGCAGTTTTTTGAAACTGCACTATTTTGAATGTTTGTTTACCAAATCTGTGCATTTATTTTGGTGTGTTATTCAGTGTGTGTGCTCACTTTAATGGTTATGTGGTATGGTGGGTGATGTTCGTGTCTGTACGGAGATTCAGGTAGGTGTTCAAATTTTAAGGGTTTTAGTGTTAATGTATTAATATTTATTTGTTGTGGGGAGTTGTATTAGTAGGTTGGGGTAGGTGAGTGAGAGTGTATATGTGTGAGTGCTGAATGTTATGATTTTTGTACATGTGTAGTGTGTGTTCATGTGTTATCAGTGAGTTTAAATATGACTGTCTGCAGTGCAAGTGTAGGGTAAGTCAGGGAAAGTGTGTGCTCCTTTTTGTTTGGGTTAGTGCGACCTCAGAGTTGGTATATATAAGTAGTAGGGGTGTGGAGGTGCAGGGGTGCTTGCCCCCTGCAGAAATGTATGGTGGTATTATCGTTTTTATTTTTGTAGTGTTTGTTTTGTTTTGGGGGGAGGGTTATGCATTTATATGCATTTTCTGAGATTTGGTGTTGTGAGTGTTCGTGACTGTGGTGTTTCATGTTTTTGAGGGTTTGACAATCTTGACCTGAAATACTGAAATTCGTGACTTCAGTATTTCAAATTTAAGAAGTGGACCCATTCTATAATACATATTATACATTAACCCCTAATGAGAATAACCAGGATCATACCATAGAAAATTGAACGGGACCTATGCATGGCATAAAACATTTAGGAGCTACCACTGTCCATTAGTATTACAGGAGGCAGTCCTGGAGTAAATTTTCTGTTGCCATCCATAGATCCAAGTTCACCTTGAATATGGACAGGGATGAGTTTTGTTTGACATGGATGTGGAATCCGTTCCACGGCAGTGGTATCCTCTATGAAAAAAAAAAAAAACCACAACAGAGTCTTTAATTACAAAGTCTTGACTGCTTTCATTCCAACTGAAAAGGAACTTCATCAGAAACAATGTGATCTCCACTTCCTTCCTTTTACACAGTTAAAAAGGTGCCAAAAAACACTTGCAAAAATTTAAAGGTATATACGCATTAAAATATCAACTACTATTCCCATACTTTCTGCATCAAATATATATGCATGCTAAACACCATTAACATTAATCTTAAATCAATTACACTGGATAAGCAACATATACTAAAGGACTCTTGGCATTTTCCTGAGATTATGGCTAAAGCAATGTTTTTGTCTGAGGCCCTCTTTATTACAATAGACATCAAAGACTTATTTTTTTGTCATCCCCCATGAGGAGGGGTTGACTGGTTTCACCAAGCTATGGTAAGGGGCACATATCTGAGTGATACTGATGTTACATTGATCCTCCAAGTGTATGGAGCTTGTGCTGACTCTGTCATTTGTGGGTGCTTTTTTATTTTTATTTGAGTTTAATAAATACACTGATCATGTTTTTTGGGTATTCTGGTATCCTCTATGATATTTACCTCTCACTCCAAACCATTCTGTTCATGTTGCATAAGAGGTTTAGATCCCTAGACTAAGTATTTCTTGTGCCATTGGACTTGCTGATGTGCAGTAAATCCATCAGTATTGGGTCAGAGAATACTTTGTATGTAAGACATATGTAGCTTCTTAGCAGTCTATAGGATACAAAGTATAATGACAGGCTTTGAATCAGTCCATGTAGGGCATATTGTTTAGGCTTTGTTTCCTTTAGTAAGGTATCTCTGCAGGCATTCCAGTTGTTGCATATGTCTGGACAGATACATACCAAAAGAGACATTATTCTCAATGATAACCTAATGAGGGCTAAGAAAAGGGGGACTATGATATCCCTAGATCTAAACACAATCCCTTTGTGTATAAACTGCACAATATAGAATGATTTTTTTATGACAATGGACATTGCCATTCAATTGTTATGACATCAAGTGCTTTGATCTTGGAACTTTATAGGTTCATAGGTTGGTACCAGGCTATCGGCCCTAGGGCCTATGCAAGCCCAGCCATAACAATTCCCTGGCTATTTCTTCCCATACTATTTACTTCCCTGGACCCCTGTCTAGCAGGGTGACTGCCATGATCCCTGGGGTGAATTTCCTTTCTCCCACCCAATTGTCAAGGTTCCTTTTGAAGAGGGCCAAAGAGGCACTCTGCTTGACATGGCAGTCTATTCCAGAGACTGGGGAGTCTCTGGGTCAGGAACCCATCCCTCCAGCATGTTTTGTTTATTGTGATAAGTTTTAGATCCCTGGAACATGTGGCTCTGAGGGATTGGAATTTCTTTAAATGTAGCATGTCCAACAGCTCTGCGTTTGACATGGCCTTGTATGTTAAGCAGAGTTCGCCTCTGAGTAGACGATATGCGACAGAGTATAACTGGAGTTTTTTAAGACGGGTCAGCAAAGCGGCATCTGCTTTAGTCCTGTGATTCTTTTAGTGAGATATTTCTGTGGCCTTTCCAGTTGTTGCAGATGTCTTGAGAGGTACATACCAAATGGGGCACTGTATTCTATAATGGGTCTAATGAGGGATGAATACAGTGGAACAATGACCTCATTTTTTCTGGATGAAAAGCCCTTAGTGATGATGTGTGCCACATAGAAGGATTTCCTGACTGTTGTGGCAATGTGGTTATTGAAGGTGAGACAGGGTCACTGAGGATGTGGGACATGAAGATGAACTGAGGTGGACGGCAGAGGATATGGGAGCTATATGAGAAATAGAAGTGGAATGGATGATAAGGTGAAAAAGGCAGAGTGAAACTGCAGAGGTGGAGGTAGAAGGCAGCCAGGAAACAGGATTACTTCTGAAAATAAAAAAGGGAGAAAGGGGCAGGACCAGATCACTTGAGCAAAGGATGCTACAGAGTACAGACAAACAGTGTGGTACAGAGTAAATTAAATGAAGAAAATGGACCATATAGCCACGAAACAGAGTGCAAGGAGAAGGAGAACAAAGATGAAGGAAAAGGACAGACAAGTGATGATGGAGAGAGACAGCCAGTGATGACCATACAGGGATCAACACAACAAAAAGAAATGGGCTTGGAGGTGGCCTTAGCTAGATGGAAGGGAGAAATAATGAAATGGATACAGCAGTAGACAAGGTTTTTGGAAGAGTACAGGAGTGTTGGGAAAGGAAGCAAGAGCAAATACAGTGTTGATTAATATATGTGGAAATAATCATGCGGATGACCATGGCAGGGAATCAAATAGTAGTTAGAATACTGGAGACAAGCCGCACACATGAAAAACTGTGATAACGAGTTAGGTCTTCAGAGTCATGGCAAGGGTTTCAGGAGGAGGCAAGAAAAGGTAAATGGTGGAAGAGGACACTATTGTGACATTGGAAGATGAGGCTAGGGAATAGGGAACCAGACATGGTCTGCAAGTCAGAAGGGAGGGGGATGAGATTTTGAAGAATACTACAGAATTAGGGGGTGAGGTGAAAGGCAGCTTAAGAGCTAATGTTAACAAAAGCCAAATCTGAAACGGGGCTAGCACAAGTACTTAAGGAAGGATCAAAGGCCTCTGTATGTATTTGTCCAGAAAGAATATAGAAAGCAAATGAACAAGGATTAAATCTGGCCAGGCAGAGCTAAGATGGGAGAGATGTCATGGAACACCTAAAAAAGAAAAAGAGAAGTCATGAGCAAATCCATTGTTTCATTCTCCATGACTGAAAGTAAGGTGAGGTACAAAAAAAAGTGAGATGAAATGCACATCAACAAGACAGAGCTTGAGGAGACCAGAGAGAAATCTGGACAGTGTGCAAGCAGGTACTCTGATGGAGGATTTCAAAAGGTTATAGGCTGATGCCAAAGTGCTTCAGAACTGGAAACCAGAAAATGTAATGCCTTAAGGAGATGGAGGCCAGGAAAGTTCTGGGGAACTCCTGGACTGCTATTTTAATATCAGTGGCAGTAACGTTCATAGAAACAATCCTAATGGAAAGGGCTAGGTGGCTTTCTAGAAGACAACGGCAGTCAACATGTATTCATATTAGTAAAACCTAATTCACTTTTATGAGTGATTTGCAAGTGAACTTGACCAGCAGACTTGGTCTACCTGCATTTCAACAATGGTTTGACTTGATCCAACAAATTAAGCAGGAATGAAAACTGGAGGGATCAGTGGTCATAAAACGGCATAGTCACATGTTCAAAGAATCGGACAGGGTGGGTTGAGGTGAGAGGACAATGTCATGAATAAGAAAGTGAACAGAGAATACTGCATGGGTCAATTTTTGGTCCAAGTACTATTCATTATGTTTATCTACCATTTCTCAATAAGTAAGAGAACAAGGTCATCCTTTTTGGTGAAAAGAGAAATTTAGGTATACCTGAAATGATGGGCAGAAGATACAAAGCTGAGCAAGTTGAACATAAGGTAGCATGAACGATTCTGTACAGACAGATAAATGAAAGTATTGTACATGTTTACAATAACACTGATGTAATGTGTTAGCTGGGGGAGAGTGGAAGTGATGTTTGGAGAGCAGGAAACCAATTGGTAATATTTGATCACACTTTGGACAGACCAAAAGGAGGAGAGTGACAGGGCAGTAACAGCAGCAACACAGATGCTACTGTTTATCTTGCAGACTTCAGAAACAGACAGAAAATGTTTGTGCTCAAGACAAATCTGATGTGATACCATGAGAACTGGGTGCAGTTCAGAAATAATGAAAAGAGCTGGCCATCAGAAAGCTGTAAGAGTCTAGTAAAAAGGCACTTGAATGGTTTATAAGATGGAGAGAAAATGATTGGACAAGATGCTAGAAGAGGTGGAACTCTATTCAATACTGATCATATGAAACAAGGGAACATAATATGGGTGCACTAGATAAACACTTGGACATATAAAGGGGTCATTGTTAAATGAAAAAAAAATGAGGGAACAGCTTCAGGCAGCAGAGTGTAGATATTAATGCACTTCATCCTATAAAGAAAATACAAAAAAAAAGTGCTTCATTAAATGAAGGGAAAGCCCTTGTATGCTGATTAATAAGATATCTTCCTCTATGACTAATCCATTCCTTTATACTTCATCGCTTCAGTCAAATGCTGATGGTAACAATTTATTCTTCTATCCCATCACAACAACATCAATGACTTATATCCATTTGCTCATGTAACAACTTCTTGAAAATATAATGTATTGCTTTATCTAGCTTAAACCTCATGGACAGCTAAATTATTCTGGAGCCCATTCCAAAGTCTGAGCCCTAAGATGAAAAATGTATGTACAATTAAATATGAATTACATATGCTTTCTATAAGATTGTTTATTTCAAAGAAAAGGGAACATTCTCAGATGCAGTGGTTTCAGAGTTTGTATAAATTTCCTTGGACTTCACCTACCTAAATTCTCACATTTCAGAGGATTGTAGTTAAGCTCTTTAAAAATATTACAGGAACTTGATTTTTCTGAATAAGTCTAACGGAATAAGCTGCAATATGTTGCATTTTCAACATTTTTTCTATTCATTTTCAGCTGTTATAATTTTTTCTTAAAGTTCTTCATAGCTGTCTGATACCATATGCATAACTACTTAACATTTTATAATTTTTTTAAAATTATTACAAACTCCAATCTTTGTTCATGTGTTATTCACCTATTATGCAGATTCCTTCTATGTATACTTCTATAGTTATGATTTATGTACAGTGCCATGCAATATTACTGCTTTCGTATGTGAATTTTTCAACTTCTGACCATTTCTGAGCAGTTTTGCTCTTAAGAGTCCAGTAAATGGATGAAATGAATCCATCGCAAAATGGTCCATTAGCATGGTTAACAAATTAATCAATCAGTAAATAAATAAGACCGTTTTTGGCTTGATAGAAACTATGACATGCTTGGGAAATAGTTGTGAACTATATATCACTGTGGCAAAAGAACAAAACAAAACAAAATAATAAATAAAAATAATAAAAAGGAACCAGTAAGTGGCTTCAAATGTTTTGTAACCCTATCTAAGAAACATAATTGCTTATCATCATAAGGTTGAGATGCATGCTGCTGTCAAATACATCTGCAAATATACCTGGAATTAGAAAAAGATGCAAAGTTTGTGGAGCAAGAATACATTTATTTTAAAAAAAGACTTGAAGAAGCAGATGTATCTTTATCATGGTGAACAGAACTAAAGGTCTTGCATATTAGACATAGCAGTCAAATGCAAAACTAAGAAGCAACATAGCAGGTAAATGTAAAGCCAGAAAGCAACAACAATCTTTCAGGAAGGAGTAGTCAGCAAATCCTGAATATGAAAGGAGATGCTAAGGATTCAAAGCTACTAAGATTTACATGCTACATTCCCCAATTATAATAAATTAAAAATACAAGATGATATTCAAAACTCGGAGTATTCATTCAAGGTAAAGTGCAATTATATATATATATATATATATATATATATATATATATATATATATATATATATATACACACACACACATATACATATATATATATATATATATATATATATATATAGATAGATAGACAGAAACACACAGTAAATGATAATTAATTGGGTTCTTATCAGATAGTCGAACTTCTGCAAGTTCGAACCTCAAAAGTCGAATTTGCAGAAATTCGAGCGTTTCAATGGAAATCTCCATAAGGGGATGTTTCCGTTTTGTTCAATGTGGTGCAATCTCTGAGTTGGCATATTTAAGTAGCAGGGGTGTGGATGGTACAGCCCCCCCACGCGGAAGGTGCAGGGGGGCTTGCCCACCTGCTTACAACAGTTTATTTTGTTTTCTTTGTTTTTTTTGTTATTATCCATAGTTGAAGTTTATTAACTTCAACAGGATGGTTCGAACATTCTGTGTTCGCAGGAATTAATCTTCGACTATGTGATATAGACCCTAATTAATTTACTAAGATAAGCTGCTGAAATTTTTGACCAGGTTATTTAATTGTTTATAAGAATATTTTTTCACCTATCACATATGTTATTTTAGCATTTTTATGTGTGATTTAATATGCTATAGTTTTAAGTAAAGCAAGTGAAATATTTTTCTCAGCAAAATTTAATGATGCAAGAAAGTACATCACATGGATTTGTACAATTAATGACAGAGCTGTAGATAATTGCTATCAAAATAAATAGATATTACAATGCATAGTATTTAATATGAACTATTAGTCCTAGGACTAACAATTCTCAGTAACTAATCAAAGTATCCTTAAAGTGGAAATTGAAAGTAAAGAAACTGTACAGTCCTGTAAAATATTGCTATAACACTAGATGTCTTTCACTTCACTGTTGCTGTATTCTTTACCTAAGGGATCTCCTGCAAAGGATAGCCCAGGTTCAAGCCAGTGTATCAAAGTGTTCAGCTCTTATAGGTGATGTACATCACACGTATTCTCCTGGTAAACATCGTAGGTCATAAAGGTGACGTATGAACACAGATACGCAGAACTGCAAAGGCCCCAGGAGGAATAGAATATCCACAGGAACAAATAGCAGCATGTGCATCCAGAGGGAAAAAAAAAGAAAAAAAGGGGATGGGTCCCTTGGCCAGGATGGCAACCAAAACACAGGACAAGAGTCAGAACAAAAGGGAAGGAAGGAGGGGCCGAATACTTCAATAGCAAACAGAAGGACATCTACTGTTATGGTAAGATTTTACACAACTTATTCTTTGTCTAAGGGAGAGTACAATAGCTCAAAAGAAAGTCTGGGAGGAAGAAGAAGGCACAGAAGAACCCTCCACAAACTCTGCTCTAGCCCTGGATATAACACCCAACTTATAATGGTTAGTGAAAGTATGAACAGAGGACCAAGTAGCAGCCTCAAGGATGGGATTGGTATCTAGACCATTGAAAGAGGCACCAGAGGAGGTAACTGCTAGTAGAATGCACCTTTACAGATGAGGAAAGATGTTTGCCATGAAAAGAACAACAAATGGTAATGGCCTTAGAAATCTAGTAGGAAATGGTTTGCTTAGAAACAACCAAAGCCAAAGTCCTGGGATGAAAGGAAACAAAAAGATGCTCAGATTTGTAAATAACTTTAGTTTTATACAAATTATATCTGAGCTGTCTATGCAAATCCAAGGTGTGAAATCCTTCCCACTGGCAGACTGCAAAGAAGAAAAAAGAAAAGGAAGATGGATAGACTGATTAAGTGACAAATCTCTGACCACCTTGGACATAAAAGAAGGATTCGTACAAAGTGACACCCTATGTCTGTGAAAAAACTAAAAAAAGGACGAAAAGCCATGAGAGCCTGAATTTCAGACAGTCTCTCTTGGCTGAAGGGAGAGCTTAAAGAACGACAGTCTTCTAGGTACAATGTTGTAAGGAAGTTGAAGAAGAGGGCTCAGAAGGAGCCCTGGTTAATTTTTCAAGTACAAAATTGAGATCCCAGGAGGGTGGAATAAGCTTCCTGGGAACCCTGATATGAAGCTTGCCTTAAAGAAATTGCTTGACCTCAAATCTCGAGGCTAGAGGAGGATTCATACATGAACAAATTACTGACAGGTGAGCTTTAACAGAAGAATATACCAACCCAACTTGGAGATCATCACGCAAATAAGAGAGACATGGAGGAACCTCCACAAGCAAGGGATCCTGATGGTGAAAGAGGCACCAGAGAGAAAATCTCATGTATTTGGACCTACAAGATTTCCTGGTAGTGGGTTTCCTGGCCTTCTTTAGAAACTGAAGTACATCCTCCGAAAGGAGGTGTCTGAAAGGGATTAAAACCCCATCACCCAGTGTCAGTTGAAGAGTGAACAAGTGAGGATGGATAAGAGATCCCTTGTCCTGTATGAGAAGATCCACTCAGTAAGGTAACTAGTGGTGATTTCCCCTGACTAAGTGAGAAAGCAGGGTTAACCAATGTCAAAAGTGAGTCAATAGCAAGACTTTGTGAGTCCCGTGTGATCTTATGCCAGACTAGTGGTAACAGACGAAGAGGAAGGAAAGTGTACAGAAACATCACCTTCCATGGAAAAGACAGGCTGTCCACCTTCCAAGCCAGGGGACTTGGAGCTCTGGAACAGAACAGAGGAAGTTGCCTCTTCAGAGTGCAGGCAAAAAAATCTACCCGTGGAATACCCCATCGATGGACAATGTCAAGGAACACATTTCTGTGAAGCAGCCATTTGTGAACTTGTGTGCTGGTCCTGCTCAATGACTCTGCCACTAGATTATGCTCTGAAGGAAAGTACTCTGCTTGAAGAGTCACTTGATACTGGATAGCTATATCTCAGACATGAAAACCTAGTCTGCAAAGAAGATAGGACCTTCTGCCCCCTTGCCTGTTGACATACCACATCACTGTGGTATTGTTTCTGTAAACTTTGAGGGGCCCTGGATTTAAGAGTGAACAAATAGCCTGAACAGCCAGAATCAGTGCATTGATCTCCTTTATGTTAATGTGGTCAAACCTCTGAATAGGAGGCCAGAGCTATTGAGTTGGAACTGGAGCCTGAAAAGGAAGCTCTGCTCTGAGTGAAATTGATGAATCCACCACTGAAGCTTGAGCTTGAGACAGGGAAGAAAAGATACTGGGAAGTCCAGGGGGTAGCAGTGCCAAAGCCACATTGACTTGAGGTACCATTGAAGCTACTTCATATTTGCTCTGCTAAAAGGGGCATGGAGAATATGGAAGTCATGAACCCAAGAACCCTGAACAATTCCCTGGTGGTGACAGATACCACAAAAATTAGGGGCTGGAAGAAAGCAATTAAAACACAGCCTGGGTCTATATTAAATCAGCAAATGCTTAAAAAAGCAAACGCTGATTCATCGACTCTATTTAAGTGAAAGCTTACAATCCTGAACACTCAGAACAGAATTTTTTTCCCAGGGAAAAAAAATCACTGTTCCACAAAAAAAAAAAAAAAAATTCTTAAAACAGTATATAATGTGGGGAGCTTTGCCCCCCACCACTTAAATATACCATCTCCGAGACAGCACCACTGTACCACAGTGGAGGAAATGGCAAACTCCTAAAACCGGCCCAGCGATTTTTTTTTTCCCTGGGAAAAAAAATCGCTGTTCCGGGTGTTCGGGATTGTAAGTTTTCACTTACATAGGGTCAATGAATCATTGTTCACTGATTCAATATAGACCCAGCCTTGGGGGGCAGGCAGACATGCCAGCATGAGAAGTGTATGAAATCTGCTGCAGAGGAAAATATGATCATGGGAAAGTGTCAGAACTAATTTCTGAAAGTTTATGGTGAACCCCAGACTCTATAACATGGAAGTAGTAAATGTGAGATCCTGATGCAGAGTGCTGGAAGAAGGAACTTAAATAAGTAGATCATCTAGAGTGGGAAACATCTAAATTCCTTGAATCCTGCAAAAAGCAATAATAGGAGCAAGGCATTTGGAGAATATACTTGCAGCAGTAGAGAGGCCAAAGGGCAAAACAGAGAAATGAAAATGCAAGCGAGAGAGATAGAAATGTAAAAACATCCTGAAAAAGGAATGGATGGAGATGTGAAGGCATGCATCTTTAAGATAGAGATATACCAGAAAGGCCTGAGTTAGAAGAGGAGGAAATAACATCTGCAAAGATAATATCTGAAAGGAAGGAATCTTGAGGAAGGTCTTCAGCCTGGAAAGCTCCAGAACTAGTCTCCATTTCACATTCTTCCATGGGCGATCACCATTCTGGAATAAACAGTTCTCTACCTGCAGTATAGGCACTTCCTGAATGGTGGAAAAAGATAGTGAAAAACGTGTGGGAAATGAGAGAGCTCTTCTTGAAGAGGTTGAAGAATGCAAGAAAAGGGAGGAAGGGACTTATAAACCATGAAATATCCCTGACAGATAATGGACAGAAAAATAGAGTATGAAGTGATTCGTAGCCAATTTGTAAGACAGGGAAAGATAAAGGGACAAAGAAACCTAGCCAAGCTTGTCCTGGAAAATCGGTTGCTGGGTGTTGGGAGTCTCAGTAGACTTATCAGGAGGCACACACCTAAAACTCTTCTTGTCCTTAGGAGAAGAGTGAATTTGCCTATGAACAAATGCAAATTCAGAGGGATCATTCTTCTGAAATTTGGGAATAGGAGAAACAATAAGAAAAAGAAGAAACCCCAATGGGGCACTTAGGGCATTCAGACTGCCATTCAACACTGGCATTCAGACTAGCTGCAAATAAGTTATCTGTATATCACCTTTATGCCCTGCTTTGTGCATGGGGAGCATACTGTATGTGTGATGTGCGGTGTCTATAAGAACTTAAGGCTTTGGTAAACTGCCCAGAAGTTGGGCTATCTCTGGTGGAGATCCGTTCTGTTAACAGTACTGCAACAGTGATATGGAAGGACATTCATCATTATCATCAACCCCTTTTTTATACTTTTTCTAGATGTGGTTGTGGTGTTGCATCTGCTATCACCACCTCTCTTGATTTAGTGTAACTCTAGTAGTTTGCCATGCCTGGGTCTTCCACCATGCAATCCATCTTTTGCCTGGATCTCATTTCTTCTTATCTATTCCAGTCTCCCCAAAATTGTCTTCACCAAATCAACTTCTGTTTTCTACCACATGTGATCGAATCTCTTCTCTTTGACATGCTCTGCAGTTTGGTATACTTTAGCTTCTGCTCTGATGACTTCATTTTTTCATCTGTCCACATGTATATCCTACCAACAGTCTTCATCTCCTCAAGCTTACTCAGTTACTTTGCCATCAGTGCCCAGGTTTCTGAGCCACACAAAAACACTGGTTCTCCCCATTGTTTTGTACACCTCACTTTTCAGCTTCTTTTGGCATTCTTCTGTCACAAACTACCACCAACATTCTGTATTAGCTGCCTGTAGCACCTATGACTCTAACTTTGACTGCCTCATTCAGATTTCCCTTCTCCTCAAGCATTCCTCCCAGATACTTCAAGCTGTTAATCTGTTTCACTGTTTTCTATTCTACCTCAATTATAAGTTACCTCTGATTTCAACCTTTTGCTGCCATGACAACTATCTTGTCTGGACTCAGTTTCATTCAACATGCCTTCAGATTTGAACACCAGTCTCCAACCATTTGCAGGTCCTATTATTATTGTCTGCTTCAAGTGCCACGCTGTCTACATACAACAGCTATCCTTGTAGATAGCCTCCACTAATTCTACCTGTGTTTCTGGGAATTTGAACCAGAGCAAGTCTGCCCAAGTCAGCTTTCATGGGAGCCTGACGTATGATTTCTCCAGGTCTAGGAATGTCCAGTTGGACTCTACATTCTTTTTCAACTTCTATACCAATAAATGTCTCACAGCAAGCATCCAATCAGCTGTGCGGTATCGTGATCTGTATCTAGACTACCCAGCTGATAAAATGCATAGAATAGCAGAAAATAAATCATCCTCTCTAGCACTTTCATGTAGTTTCACAGTAGTTTTATACCTTTGTACTGCCCTACAGATGTGAATGTCCCCTTAGTTCATGTACACTGGTTTACAATGCTTCTTTTCCAGACATCTGTGACTTGCCTTTCTTGCCCCACAATAATACATACCTTTAGAAGCAATTTTCCCTAACTCACCCAACATCTTGATCATATCTGTTGCAACCTCATCTGAATTTGCTGCTTCCTCCTGACTTCATTTTATTTAGTGCTGCTTTTATTTCTTCTAGGATGAGCTCCTCTTATTCTTTCATTATCGGGTGTGTCTGGGCAGAACTCCTTCAGTAGGATTTTCTTCATCTAGAAGCTACTGAAAGTACTCCTTTCATCTACCGTACCTTTGATGTCTTGTGGAATGGTGAGAAAACTGTTGCTAGCACTCCTTATGAACGATGTCTGATGACCATCTCCATCGTCTTTCTGCCTTTGACTTGCAACTTATTAGAGTTTCTTTGTGCCATCTGCTGAGTCACTTTCTAGAAGTTGATAAGAGTTTCTGTAATGCTTTTTGTTCTTTGCCACTGTAACTCCTATTTTATCTTGTCTGTTAGCTATACTATATTTCTTCTTAGCCTGGTCCATATTTTCGATCTCCTACTTCTTCAAGCACTGCATTCTTTTAATAACTGGCTGGACTTCTGTATTCCACCACCATGACCACTTTTTCTTACGTACCATATTTCAGTACTTGGCTCAGCTGCATATCTATTCTGAAGTCGTCACGCATGCTGTTTTGAATGACAAAAAGCACCAATGGCTCTTGTATATCCAGCTCACATCCAAGAAACCTGTGTACACCAAGAGTGAGTCACAGAATGAATTGCTATTCTTCTTTTACTCCAGTTATTTCTTTTCCTGCTTGAGGTGCTAGAGCCCTGAATATTTCCTTGAATGTACAGCTTTCTCGGACCACTGCTTGAAAATGAATTTGGCCAGCCATGGTTTAGGCTGTGGTCGAACCATTTCATTGAGAATGACTGCAATCTCTAATTCTACCTTCATGTACTTTCCTTACTACAGTAAAGTCTACACAAGTTGCATGTTGGCCACTCCTGTATGTGATCATGTGACTTCCTTTCCTGCTGAACTGTGTGTTGAGCATCATCAAACAATATGCCACACCCAGAAGTCTAGCATGGCCTTTACTTCTTTATTTTTGGTGCCCCAACCATATGGATACGGGCAATCCCCATATCCAGCTTTGTCTATCATGATATGGGTTAATTTCTCCCATCATCATCTGCAACCCATTTTGTCCTGCAGAAGAAAAAATGAAAACGTATTCCTTGAAAAGCCTTGACCTTTCATTTTCCTGATGCAAACAGGAGGGCACATAATTAAACCATTCCAAGCCATTTGTAAAAGTTTTGTATTTTTATATTAATAACTTGACTCTGTTGCCCAGGAAAGGGAACACAAAAGTTTAAGAGCGCATCCAAGGTATCTAGTGGTACCATAAAATAAGGAAGAAAGAGAGGAAATTAATTTAGTAAAAATTCCACTATGGTAGTTCCACAGCAATAAAACATCTGATTTTAGTGGGGACTCTACTCAGAATATATAAAAAGTGAACTTTTCCAAGCTGGCCACAAATGCTTTTGAGGATAAAAGGACAAAAACAGGAATAACTTAATTCTTTTGGCACCTGGCTAGTTATCTAGAGGAAAAAAGTTTAAGCTTCGTGTGAAGAAATCTTTGGAGCATAGGCTCTCCTTATGGCAATGTTAGACTGAGCTAACACAACTTAAGTTAATGACACAGTAAATTGTAAGGAATTTTCATGCTATTTCCTTGTGGCACAGACATTACAAAGGAGCTCTCCAGCCAGTTAGAAATGGACATATACATGTTTACAAATATGCAGAGGATAAACAGTCCATATTAAGCAGTGGCACATTATAAAATGATAGAGCCAACAGCTGTCAAATGCATTCATAGTGATAGGTTTTGAAAAAATACAATTAGATACAGAAAAGTATAAATATTATCTAAAAGCACTTGAAACACAAACATTAGTATGACTTTTTATAGTCAACACAATCCTCAGCTGGAATGAATGAAAAACACATTTTGTAATAATCACGTAGCAAGACTGTGAGAAATATTCCTGACTTATTTGTTTTTTTATATGTATGTATATATATCTACAGAGTTATGTGACATTTGATCAAAGGTACCTTTGAACCACATACAGTTGAAAAAAAATGATTGAAGGTACACTTCACTTGAAATCCATGTCATGGAGAGTCATCTCAACCTTATGTTACAAGATTAACAACTAGGCTGTCCCTCCACTCACTGTCTACCAGGCTGTCTCTGTAAAGCCATTCTGGTTTTCAATCCACCTCTAGAAATAGCCACAGTTGAGATCATCTGTTCATCTGTGCATGGTGCTATGTTCATGCTTACATCTGTGGTTGGTGGAATAGCCAGTCAAGTGTATGCATGGTAAGGCATTAATCTAAAAGCACAGGGTTTGTTTTCTGCCCTTTTATGGATTTTCAGTTGCACAGCCCTTAGGCCTGCTTTTAGTTTGTTTCCTACAACAAGATGCTTGATGTATGTGGTAACAGCATGGAATGTATCATCATATATACATTTTTAAAATAAGGAAAAGTATCAGCTGTCCCAGGGTTCATATTTATAACATCTAGTGGACATTTTCAAACAACGTGAGTTTCTTTAAGAGAATTAGCATGTGTTTTATCTTTTCTTTCTTTTTTTTTTTTGACACTGTACCTGTCAATCATTAAGCCTGCTTTAGTTAATTTGTTCCTCTTTGGAGGGTCTTCCCAAGAGCCATGGAGATGAGAGCTATTTGGATTGGGCATCATTCAGTCAGCCATGGGGTAACTGTATCCTTGCCTGTATCTAGAAGGACATGAGAATGGACAAACCCTCCCACACTGGGCAGGTTAATGAGCTACCTGAATTGCTTCTTGGACCCACAACACCATACACTCTCAAGAGCACATTCCACATTAAAGTGCAATTTCCCTTAAGAACACACAGAGATCACAGTCAGCCTGGGGATGGTTTCTCCCTCTTTCTCCAGATACCCAATAAGACTCCAAGGCCAAACCAAGATCTCCAGTATCCTCTCTGTCGAACCAGTGCTCCATTTCCCTGCCCAAGTAGCTGACACACACACACACACACACACACACACACACACACACACACACACACACACACACACACACACACACACACATATTCCTTGAGATCTGATTCATATACTAACACACACGTGTGTGCGTGCGAAAGACTGGCATGGGTTTACTAGCTATGCCCTCTTCTGCCCAGACTATAAGGTAGTTTTCACTGTCACCAGCAAACTCTTATCAGCTACTTTAAGGTCTTTAGCAAAGGGTGTCTAATCATACTGTGTAATGTTACTATTAATCCAACTGGTAGTCTGACCAAGAGCAAAGCAATAATATTTAGAAGTGGCCTGTACAGTGTCACCAAATAGATATGCAAGTGCCCTAAAAGTTTAATATCTCTAAACAGATCAGCCACAGTTAAAAGGTTTATCTATATCTAATAATAAACAATAAAAGAACAAGACAATACTCAGTAAGTAATCAGTTAAATCAGAGTTCAAAATCACAAGAAATATTTAAATCAACATTACAGGACAGACACAAATAATCATCTAAGCTACACTTTACTACATTCCTATCAGAATCTAAAAGAGTTACTATACCGTAAAAACTTACTTACAGCACGGCAAGTGCAGAGGTGAGTAGATGTTTCCAGGTGATGTTGTTAGGTCAAAGACATAATACAAAATGCACAGTCTTTCTCTGAGAGAGTTCTTAAATTAATATCAAATATTACTGCTGGGTTAGCTTGGATGACATCATCTTTTGTCCCCCACTGTCAGGACTAACAGAATTAAGCATATCCCTATGAAAAATACATATCTCTCATATGGTTGGAGATGTTGGAAGTCATAAAACACTTCTACATCTCAAACCTAGTAACGTATTTGTCTTTCAAGACAATACAAAAAAAATTCCAGTTCTAGACATTGTGTCTGCTGCACTGAAACAGGGAAGTAACATCTTTTATGTCCCTGCAATTATAAAAAAAAAATAATTTCAACTATTTTCTCTGAATTTTTCAAGTTAACCTCCTGTGTTCTAGTTTCCATTAAACATATACATCTAAACAGTCAAAACAGTGCAGGCACATTCCTGTTCTATTCCAATAGAGCATGCTGTGGTTACATTTTAGCTCAGTACTTTACACACCCTTCTGTATAAATTGTATCAAAATTCACAAGTGACACAGAATTATTTACAACATTCCCGATAGCTAGGCTGGCAATGTGACATATCACTTCCATGATATTTTCCTTAATATACAATACAATTTCCATTAATAAGTTCTAAGTATTTTGTTTTAATCAACAGATGGTAAGATCTTCTATTAGAGACTCATATAATACCTCTGATACTTGATTAACTCTTAATAACATGTCAGTCAACCCCTGTTCCTAGGGCACAACACTATATTTTACTACAGGTGTTCTGATCTGCGAAGGTACTGTCTTTGTTTCTCAGCACCTTCACCTTTATGATCTTTATTTTTTATCTCTGTCTGTCTCTCTAAGATTTAAGATACCACTCCCTAATTGTCAAGATCATAGTGCTGTAACATATATGAGATTTAATTTTCAAGCTGGATAACTCTGCTTCTTCAAAATGAGCCTATAATGTGGGACAACCTTCTTCTGCACATTTGAAAAATCAAAAATATGAGGTACTTCTAGAACAAATTGCATATACACTTATCAAAAACATCTCTAGGTAATCAGTATGGGGTGCAATGGCTGATTATAGTTCATTTAAATCTGCATAAGCTGAAGTTTAACTATAAGCCTGTACAATGACTGCATCCGTTACTGAACTGTTTAGATTTTTGTATTTTAATGTTTCTATATATTTATTTGTAAATTATCTCTGCTTTCAAAAAATAGCTATATTATACACACTATGCATTTTATGTAATTTACATTTCATTGTCATTATTGTATTTGCACTGTTGTACGTTCACTGGTTTATTTCTGCCTTTATGTATATAAGTATGTGTATGTATGTATGTATGTATGTATGTATATATATATATATATACACACACACACACACACACACACACACACACACACACACACACAAACACAAACTAATGGCTCTAGGGCCTTTACCATCCTAGCCGTGTAAAAGGTCAAGTACCATTATTGACCATAGTTAGATGGTCATTGTTATCAGAGTGATTCTGTGATTGGCAATGACTGCCCCTGTCCATGAGGGACATAGGTGCCACTCCTGGGATGAATTTTTGGTCACCCATCCAGTTGCCAAGATTGCGTTTTAATAGCATCATTGAGGAGCTCTTTTTCACATGGAGTGGGAGCTTATTCCACAGGAGCAGCAATCACAGGGAGATATATTTGTCTCTCTAATATGTTCTGTTAATGTCATAGGCTAGGTTGAGATAGGTGGAGCGAGTTATTTTTGTCCCATCTGATTGTGAATGTCCAGCATTTACATTGCAGCAGGGTCTGAGACAGCTCTGTAGGCCAGGCATAGGTCACCTCTCAGCAGCCTGTATGATACAGAGTACAGTGACAAGACTTTCAGTCTTTTCATGTATGTCATGTTTTGGAGGCCCTGATTTTCTTGGTAAGAAACCTCTGTGGTCTCTCCACTTGCTGTAAGTGTCTGGTGAGGTACGTACAGAAGGGAGCATTGTACTCAATTAGTGGTCTGATAATGGTCGTGTACAGCAGAGCTATAACCTCCCAGGTCTTGGATGCAATGTCCTTATTTATGAGATGTGCAGCGTAGAATGTTTTTCTTATCACTATGGACACATGGTGGTTAAAGTTCAGTTTGCTATTAACCTGTGTTCCCAAGTCTCACACAACCAAGTTTGAGATTAGGGGGTGCTATTGATATCATAATTAGCAGGGGTTACTTCTTTGCCAAAGGTGATAATGAGGCATTTTTTTTGCATTAAGATTTAGTGTGCGATTTGGCACCAATTGTCTGCGTCAGCCCTTTCTGTAATATGTTAACATCATTGGGGGACTCTATAATTGCGCCCAGTTTACAGTCATCTGCAAAGCTGGTAACTCAAAGGCCATCTACCTTCTTCTGGTCTTCAGAGAAATGGACTCCAAACAATAGATGGCCAAGCACAAATTCTTGCAGGTGGTATGTACTGTTTTGGCCTCATCCAGGACTTTGGGGACATTCTCAAAGAAGTACACCAGGTTTAATAAGCAAGATCTACTCCTGATGAAATCAAAGTGGGTATGGTCAAGAGTTTGAAAGTTACCTATGTCTTTGTGGATAAGGTCCATGATGATTTCTTCTGGGCCAGTAATCAAGGAGCCTCAATCCTCACCACTGACACTGGAGAGGAATATTTACTTGGAACAAAAATGGATACAAGTATTTCCAGATGCAGCTCTCTGCATCAAGCACAATTTCCCTTAAAAGCACACAGGTAACACACACACAACGCGGGGTCTGGGTTTGTCTCTAAGTCTTTCCCCAGCTCTCAATTAATGCTCCCCACTGGCACAGCTGTTAAGTCAAGTCCTGAGTTGAGTGTCCAAGCCAAGACTTCCAGCACCTTCTCTGTGAAACCAGTGTTCCGTGTCCCTGCCCCAAGCAGCTCACACACACACACACACACACACACACACACACTTTGAGATTTGATTTGTGCTGACACACACACACACACACACACACACACACACACACACACACACACACACACACACACACACACACACACACACACACACCTGGGAAAGGCTGGAAAAGTTTACTAGCTATGCCCCCTTCTGCCCAGACTATAATGTAGTTACTGACACCAGACACTCCCAAGACAGCTACTTTAAGGCTCTTACAAGGGTACTCAGTTATACTGAATGATATTAATACTAATATGAATGGTAGTTTGACCGATGCAGTAAGGCTTCCAGGACTGGCCACAGAGTCACCAGATATGAGTACTTTCAATGGTTAAAATATTCTCTAAATGACCAGCCACAATGAAAAGTTTAAATATATTTAATTATAAATAATAAAAGAACATGAAAATACTAAATATCGATTTACAATAAACACCACAGTTTCAACCACAGGAACTATTAAAATAGCATAGATGAATACATTCACATAGATGCAGAAAAACAATACCTAACTAATTACACTATACTTTTCCTGACTAATCTAAAGAATTACTAGTCCCTGCTCACTTACTAGAGCAAGGCAAGATGAAGTGTGTGTGTGTG
This sequence comes from Protopterus annectens, assembly GCF_019279795.1. Classification (NCBI taxonomy): domain Eukaryota; kingdom Metazoa; phylum Chordata; order Ceratodontiformes; family Protopteridae; genus Protopterus; species Protopterus annectens. The sequence goes on from NC_056743.1 coordinate 529,954,024, forward strand.
TTCTTCCCTCTCTGTCAGGTTCCAAAAACAGACTGCCCTGAGACTTTAGTGTCATATAGTATTAAACATTATTTTAGTGACAGATTCAAAAATGACATCACATACATCTGATCTTCTGACTTCTGGTTCCCATGCAACCCCTAACTGCTACAGGCTGCCAGGATTTAGCACCTGTGTGTCAATAACAAACACACAGAGGCTTGATAAGATATGCTGCAACTCCTGGAAGTCATAAAACCATAAAACACTTTCATTCTTCCTATAGGAGCTAATAAACCATACTTCTTATAGACACTGTGTCTCTGGCTTCATTCAAAAAAGTGAGATAACTTCTTTATGGCCTAGGCCAAGTAATTTAATTTCTTATTATTTTCAAAGTTTGAAATTAACCTCTTCTCTTCCAGTATCCCCTGTTAAAACATATACATTTAAACAGTTTCAATAATGCATGTACATTTCTTTTTCTGTCCATCAGGAAACACTGTTGATAAATATTAACACAAGCGACTTTAGAAATAATTTTGAACACAATCATCTGTACAAATCAGTTTGATATTCATATAACATATAATTATTTAATAAATTCCAGTTAGCTGTGCTGGCATTCTGTATGTTACACATCCACTGCCCTACTTCTCCTTGCATAGCTGGCAATACCTCATATCATCACATCTCTCCACCCTTTGAAGACTCAAGCTAGTTTTTCAAGTGACCCCTGAGAAATGTTGCCTGTGAGGAATGAGCCTATTTGGGAATACATTAACCCATACCCCATCTTGAGAACCCATCTGCAATGGCATGTCTGACCCCACTACACTGCTGCACTATACTGTCATATGCCTGCAACTCTAGACTCCACCATAGTAACTTGGCATTTTGCTGGCTGGTTTTCTGTAGCCATAGATTCCCCCTCAGACTCTGCCTGCCTCCTACTGCAAACACATAGCACAAGGGCCTCCCTATCATGCTAAGATTTCATCATGTTAACATTATACAATTTGTGCCTCTGCCTCATGCCTAGCATTTCAACCATATAGCTAACATCACTGACCTTCCTTACCACTTTGATGGGTCCTTCTCAAGCTTCCTGCAGCTTATTGTGTCTGACAATGAAAGAGAACCATAACCTGCTGCCCCACACCATACTCTCTGGCACGAGCATTCCTGTCACACCAGACCTTTTTCTGCTGTTGGGCTCCTGCTAGGTTCTCCTAGGCCAAGCCCATGAGCTCCATAAGCCTTGTCCTGAGGTTTGGGGCATACACCAAAACAGACTCATTGTGGAATTCACACACACCTCCCACTCATCACATAAAAAAAAATGTAAAGTCCACCTTACCCTATCCCCGTACAGCAACTCAAAGGGTGCAAAACCTGTGAATTTCTGGGGTACCTCTCTGTATGCAAACAGCAGTTGGGACAAATATTTATACCAGTCTCTCCTAAACTAGTCTGCAAATGCCCGTAGTATGATTCTTTAGTGTAGAATTTGATCTCTCCACAAGACCATTAGTCTGGGGGTGGTAGGGCATGGTCTTTAGATGCTTCACCCACAGTGCTTTCATGGACAAGCCAGCAGGTCTGACATGAAATTGGCACCTCTATAAGTCAGTATTTCTCTAAGGAAATCTGCCCTGCTGAAAATGTCTGACAGAGCATTTGCCACCTTCTCTGTCTCAATGGAGGACAGAGCCACCATCTCATGGTATCTAGTAGCATAATCTACTACAATCAGGATATACTTCTTCACTGTGAAAATTTGGGTACTCTGGGGCACCACAATATCCATTGCTACCCTCTGAAATGGCTCCACAATCACAGGCAAAGGCATCAAAGGAGATTTGACATTGTATCCTGTCTTGCCTACCTTTTAGCACTGCTGACAAGTCCTGCAGTACCCCGTTACATCCCTTGCAATCCCAGACAGATAAACATTCTGCATAATATGTTTCTTGGTAAACTTTATGCCTATATGACCTGCAAAAGGAATGTCATGGGCTATGGCTATTAGTGCCAGATGGCAGGCTTTAGGTACTAACAATTTCTGCATTACCTCATTTTCTAGCCCTCACTCAGAGGTCCACTCTCTATACAGTAACCATTTGTTCTGGTACACAGACTCCCCTTTTCCTTGAGAATCAGTTGCCTCACTAGCTACCTCCCTCAAGCCCCTTAATGTAGGGTCTGAGAGCTGAGCCTGTCTCAACTGTACCTTTGTGACTTTTCCCAGCTCCCCTTCCACATGCAGTCTGGTATCCTCTGCTGGCAGTGCCTCACTGTCAGCCTGGGTACTACCATTCACCTCTGCCCTTGCAGTCACTCTGTCGACAGGTCAGTACCTACCAGCAGCTGTGGCTGACCTACAGGCTCACTGCTACAGGACAGGTCCCTCCTTGAAATAGCCACCCAACCAGCCCTTGACCTCAAGTGTGGAGTCTGTCTAGGTCTCCCCCAGGCTGCCAGACCCACTTGCCTGTCTCCAAACCTGACTGCATGTAACTGCATGCACACAAGGTACTGCATTATCAAAATCATTACCCATCAAAACATCTGCAGAGATATACTCAAACACACCTATGTACTTGCTTCCTTTCCCACCTTCTAACTCAAGGAAAACCCTAGCCAAAGTCATTTGGAATGGGGTCCCTCCTAAAGCTCTGACTGGGGTGGATTGCCCAAGCAAGTACTGCTCCTCTTTAACCACTGCAGGCATCACAATGGTTAGGTCAGAGGCTGTGTTTCTCTTAGCAGTAGCATGTTTCCATCCACTAAGATCGGATATAAACTCTGAAGACAGTTTGGCACCCCTGTTGTCTCCAGACAGCTTACCACTGGCATATTGTTATTCCCACTTGTTGCTCCCATATCTTTCCTCCATGGACATCTATATGATACATGGTCCCACTGGTTACATTTAACCCTTGATCCTGGCCATGTTCCTGAACTAGCAGCTTTCCCTGTTACTGGTGGACTCTGTTGGGGTGGTTTAAGCTGCCCACCATAGGCTCCCTTATATCCATGTGCAGAATTTGGTACGTCTTCATAGGTGCTGGTAGCTGTTGAAGGCTGGGGGGTGGAGGGTGGGAGGGGCATCTAGTGATCTAAAAAAGGCAATGTTTTAAACTATTTACTACCACAACATAGGTTCACAAGGAGGACATTTTAAGCTTAGTCAATTTTTATTTTGGTGCTTGAATGAACATTTCCTGATTGGTGTTACCTATCCCATGGCTGATAATACATTAGCCCTAGTGAGAACAACTATGATCATACTATAGATAATTTGAGGGGACCCATGTAAGGGATGCAGCATTTAGGAACTGCCTCTATCCATTAGTGGCATGAAGGGCAATCCTGGAGTACATTTTATATTACCCATCCTTAGATCTAAGTTGCATTTGAATATGGACAGGGATGAGCTTTGTTTTACTTGAATGGATAGTCTGTTTTGGAACAGTGGTAGCATCTGTGATATATATATATATATATATATATAGAACTGTCCGCAGCAAATAATTTAGATACCTGGACTGAGTATTTCTGATGCCATTTGACTCGCTGATGTTCAGTAGGTCCATCAGTATTTGGTCGGAGGATGCCTTGTATGCCTGACACAGGTCACCTCTAAGCACTCTGTAGGATACTGAGAATAGTGATAGATCTCAGAGGTGATCCATGCAAAACCTATTGTTTAGGACTTTTATCCTTTTAGTATGGTATCTCTGTGGGAATTCCAGTTGTTGCATGGGTCTGGACAGATGCATGTCAAAGTGAGCATTATACAAAATGACTGACCTAAGATATCTTTGTAAAGGGGTAATAATATATCTAAATCTAGTCACAATCAATTTGTTTATAAGCTGTGCAATGCAGAAAGACTTAATGACTCTGGGCACATGTTGGTCAAATGTTAGGTCACTGTACTCACAAGTTCCCAAATGCTAAATGACTGGGTCATTTCTCAGTGGGTATTGTCAGTTTGTCAGTTCCCTGGAGTAGATGACTTCCCAAAGGATGTTTAGATTCAATTAATGATTCTAGCACCAGTTATTGCTTGGGACAAACCTTCCTACATGATGGTTAAGTCATTTGGGGTTTCAATAACTGCTTCTAGCTTGCAGTCATCTCAAACGTAGTCTGCCAAAGCCCTTTGGTATTTCCTTTTAATTCTGAGATATATATGCCAAACAGAAAAAGTATCAGCACTGAACCCTGGGGGACTCCATTGGTGAATGGTCTCTTTCTAGAGGTAACTTCTCCTATTTTGATCTCCTGCATCCTGTAAGCAAGTTGGCAATCCAGCTAGTGAAGTAAGTGTTTGATCCTAGATTATTCAGCTTTTCTATTACACCTGAGTAGGGGATGGTGTCAAAAGGCTTGGCCAGGTCAAGGTAATGTTGTGTGAACTGTTTTACCTTCATCCATTGCTTTGATGACTAGAGTAAAGCTTAAAATTTGGCCATGATTTTGAGGCTTTCACACTTTCTCCCGATTCTTGGCCTAAGAGATTGAAAGATCTGAGCATACATTCGACTGTTCCAGATTTTGTGTAATATTTTTGACTGTTCCTCATGTGTGATTTTCTGGCAAATGTATGAGGATTGCAAAACTTAAATAATGGTAGACTCTTGAGTTTCATACTTCTAGATTTCATATCCTTCAGAAAATGCAGGCTAATGCAAAACCTGTTATTCTAGCAACAAAACATACAAGAACAATGTTATATTTTAAATCTGTCCCTGATTCTGGATCTTTGATCTTTATCATGACCCATTAAGTTTTTGGATTTATGCCTTGAGCTATGAGGTTTTGAAGTTTAAATAAGAACTGTAAGCAAAAGCTGTTTACCACTTTCAAGCTTGACCTATTGCATTTTTTTATTTGTTCAATTAAATAAAAAAGAAGTGCAACAAAAACTGGGCAACCTGAAATACTATAATAATAATAATAATAATAAATAACATAACTGAAGGTTTAAAGTCAGGCAAGAAGCTTTAATAACATTTATATGCAGAATAAAAACCATACAGTATTTTTATTGATCTTTTAAATAAATGAATGTTTCTGGCATGCCTAAACTCTAATAAAAATGGAGCCAACTTGCATTAATGAAAAATGAATTAAGGCAAAGAGTAAACTGTATTAACTTCTGAAAACACAGTAACAACAAAGTTAGTCAAGTTTCTTGCCTGCATTAAGTCTTATTTTATCATCATTATCGTTGTCATTATTTTTACTGTTGTTACTTCAAAAATGACTGTCCAGAATGTACCTGGGTGGGCTGCTGCCACTTCAGTTGAGGTCCACAATCCACAGAACTGCACTGACATGTTCAGCAATATGACTGCTATTAATTATTGTTAAATAACAGTGAAACCATAAACTATCAGAAGTTGGAATGAAACAACAAAGTGTCAGCTGTAAAAAAATAAGCACTTTCTTTCCTTTAATGTCAAACACAGAAAGAAAATGCTTATTACTTTTTTATAACTGACACTTAGTTGTTTCATTCCAACTTCTGATCATTTATAATAAACAGTGCAAAATACCAGAGCTGGATCATGGTTAAATGGGGCCCTAGGCAGGGTAATAGACTGGCGCCCCAGAGCAGTCCCTCCTGCAGCAGCCCCCTCCCCAGCCACTCCAGTGTTCATTACTTGGCTATTTCTCCTCAGTTACCATAAACACTGTTCAAAACTGTCAGAGTGCATAGTGTTTTCTTACTTACTTCTACAATGATTACATAAATTAAAATAAAATAGCACAAATACTGAGCCATTTGCTAAACAAATAATACAGTCTTACAATAAAATTGCATGAGTAGTAAACTTCTCTGCTCATGAAACCCACATTCATTTAAATGGCATGAAAATCCACATTAATTTTGCATTTGGCCAGTGAAGGATACATCTTGGCTGTTTTCAAACCATAGGCTCCTTACACATTTTTAGGGCCATGCATACATGTATGCATTCTTTGATTCACCTTCCTGATTGCATTACATTATATTCCTTGTATAATACAGCAACACTTGTTAGAATGTGTTTTAAATTTGTACTTTTGAACAGCCTTCTAGTAAGCAATGAAACAAAATGTATGAACCAATGACACAACTATCCATTTCAGAAAATGTCAACCATAAAATGCCACTCAAATTTCTGTCATTACTATCCACCAACAGCAGTAAATTTGCAAAATCTCTGCAGAAGTAAAAGTCATCTAAATTCCACGTTGAAGGGATCTGTAACTAATGAAAAGATTGCTACTAGCAAACAACTTTATATTTCATTGTTTCATCTAAAAATAAAGTGCCTGTTGCCCCTGAAGAATAAATTGCCTATATTACATTAAAAAATGATAAGCTAGTAAAACTGCAATAGTAAATGGATGGCTAACTGATAACAGGTTCATAGTTACTAGGTAACTCCTCGAAAGGAGGACATTCACAGGACTGCAGCATCCACTCCCTTTAATGTACAACATGGAACAGTATCATCAATTTGTCTGCATACTGTGGGAGTAGAACCCACAGCCTTCTGCATCAAAAGCAAGTATACTACCTGTTGTGCTACTAAAAATGCAAACAGACATGGCAAAAGCACCACTGAACTTATCTTCAACCTAAAGCTCTCAGCTCCTTGTAAATCCACTTGGCACTCAACTAAATCTTACAACTTCGCAGCACAAGAAATCTGGAAAAAGCCAAAATGTATTTGGGTGTGACAAAGACCCAGAACCAGGTACACATTTTAAATATTGTTTGTATACGGTTAGAAAGTGTTTTGTGTTACCATGTGTTTCTTGAAAGTCAATAAGACTGAAACTTAAAGGGCTAACATTGTTTAGTGAACTCATTTCTCAATGATTTGCCATAAAAACCACAAATTTTAAGAGGAACAGACAAAAAGTATTAGCCACATATTCTGTGAAAATCTGGACAGTTGAGAGCTATGGACTCAACTCCTTGAATCACGAGTGGTGGTATGGGTAAAGAATGCAGGCTGTTTCTTGTACCTAAGGTACAGGGTTTGAGCCTGAGTAACACTAACCCTGGGGCATGTTACACACAGACACACACACACACACACACACACACACACACACACACACACACACACACACACACACACACACACACACTAGCAGCAGAGCACAAAACATGAATCCACACACCCACCAGCAGCAGAGCACAAAACACAAATCCAGCAGTGTGTGAGCAGAAAACAAACCCAGCAGCATATGTGAGCAGAAAACAAAACTCTCCTTACCTGGAAGTAGATTGCGAGAAAAGCTGTGCCTGAAACACACTCTCCTTAAAAGCTGGAAAACTCTGTCCTTAACAGCTGTATCTTGGTCAGTGACAAATGTGATCAGGTAGGGACTTGCCCACACAACTACCTCCCTCAAGAGAACTTTAAATTCCATGCCTAAGTGTGGACTGTGTTTGGCATTGTCTCTGTTTAAATCCTTGGTGATGCATGGGTCTTCCTTAAAGAAAATGCTGCAAGCACCATGGATTTTTTTTTTTAAATTGTTAAAGCTGCCAAGGAGGTCCTTGGTAATTGCCTATGTCACTTAGTCCTGTACCAGGCTAGACAAGCTGGTCTTGCATGTGTAAAAGTGTGTGGGGGTGCTCCCTCCCCCTCACCATATGTTCCGGCTCCCTTGAATCCCTTTCCTGTGTAGTGATGCACTGCTTGCTAAGTAGAGATGCCCCTTTTTCCCCAGTTCATCTGCATAGTTACAGTTTCAGTGTGCCAACTAGACTTTCATGTCCTCAGTCGAAGTGCTAAGGGCTTGTTCCCTCACCAAAAAGTCTACCAGTGCTTTAAAAGTGGTGCCGTGATACCCATTCACTCAACTAAGAAAATAAGTGCTTAACTCAGCAATATAATAACACACATTTTCATCTGCCTTGCATCTATGCCCACAAAACTTATTTTCTGTAAGCTTCAGTTGTTAACTTCAAACATTCATGTACACATTTCTTTACTGTCATAATTTAAACAATCAATATCAGACAATTTAGAAACAGCAGTTATAGCTTTATCATGGAGTGAGGGGGTCAAGAAATGTGCCCAGAGCCCTTGGTCAACATTATACTGTTTGCATAATCTCTCAAATATATGAATAAAACTATCAAAGTTATCACTCTGTAGACTGTGGAAGAAATGTACTGACCTTTACTGCTTTCTGTGTTTGGTAACCCCACTCCTTAAGTTACATGCGAGTAGGACAGGGTTAATGGTGGGGCAAGTTAGTGGCAGTAAAGGGACAAAAGTATGAAGAAACAAATGAAATAGTACAAAGTATGAAAAAGAAACAAACAAATCAACAGAAGGATATAATGTATATGAAATAAGAAATTCATAAAGCAAATACTGTTGTGTGAATCCTACCAAAACGAATCCCAGCTGAAAGTCAATGTTGAGCATAGAGAAACAGAGTAATCTATACTATCAAATGCACCAGAGAGATGCCAGCTATCCAATCAACAATTTTGTTTCCATGCAGCAATGGAAGCAACACATTGGATAAGCATTAATTTGAAATGTGCAATGCTTCTATACACAATGCAACAAAGATGCCACAACACATCTCTAGCCATGCCTCCCCCTCATAGAGTAGGCTCTGTGCCACAACATTAAGAAATCTTTTTTTTTTTTTTTTTTTTTGTTTAGTTAATATGCACTCATCTTCTTTTCAATTATAACTGTATTTAGTCCTCCCAAGCAGCACATTCTTATTCTTTAAGCCAACTATCCATGCAGCGGGTGCTTGAATTTCTCAAGTTTTGTTTCCAGTTTATTTAGAGCTCTGAATGTAATGGCATTCAATAAAATGTTCCTTTGCCCAAAACTGGCAAGTAAAATCCTGATATTGTGCTTCCACAGTATTTTGTGTGGACGGCTCCCATTCAGCAACAAATTGAACTTCACTCCAGAATGGAATTTTATTGTCTAGTTGTAGGCACATTTTTGTATAGACATGTTTGACATAATTACGGCTGATGATATACACACATTTTCTCCACTATGGATGCGGGTTGCACTTTTAGGAAAGTACGCTACTAGGAATTTCTTCACAGACATTACATACTCTTCATTCAGAAATCTGAACTCTTAACAATGACTTCATTTAAACTACAAAGTTACAATCAGTGCAGCAGACAACAGTTGGAGTGCTTTATTTTAGTCTCCATACAGTCTGTTCAGAGGGAAACATGTATTGTTTCATGCAGTTCTATATTCCAATATTTTTTATTTTAAGTAATACAATGAGCAACTGCTTGCAATAGTCACTATAAATACAATTAATATAATATTTACAAAGAAAAGACACTATATAACTAAACCACATTTGTTAATTTAATCACTTCATACACATAATGCATGAGTTTCAGCTGACAAATTCATCTATTTATATCAGCCTTATATCAAATGCCATGGAGACCATTACATCAGAACTCATTTATGCTTACTTAGCCAACTTAACTGACCTAGATCTAAGTCAGTATGGCTTTAAGAAGGGCAGGTCCTCTCTCCTTAACATAATTAGCATGTTTCAAAGGTCACAAGGGTTGTGGTTAGTGGTCATTTTCTACACACTACTTATCTTGAGCTGGCCACTACCCCCCATGCTGGCATTAGTGAAAAATTAGATAAGCTTAATGTAAACCTGTATGTTGTTTGCTGAATGATCCCTTTCTCAAAAATTTATACTTCATCAAACACATTCTAGTATTTTGCAAGACATGCATATCATCTGTTGTTCTACGGAGTAACATCACATATTCATGCTTCTCATCCTTGTATACTTTGCTATAGAATAAACCAGACTTCAAGGACAAATATTCTGCATTACAGTCTAAAGCACTGTAAACCTTTACAGTTTTGAAATTTGTACAAGGTCAATTCTATGGTTTCCTTAGTGAGAAGTAATATCCAAATATAAGGAAAGGAATATCTGATTGTACTTTATAGCATTACATGAATAATATATCCAAATAAAAGCAAAGGAATATCTGATTGCACTTTATAGCATTACATGAATAATATATCCAAATAAAAGCAAAGGAATATCTGATTGCACTTTATAGCATTGCATGAACAATTTGGTTAATTGTTTAATAACAATAATGATGATGATGATGATAATAATAATAATAACAACAATAATAATTTGTTAACCAGACAAGCCCACTGGACACACAGTCACTTCCTTTTCGGAAGTAATCTGGGAGCAATGACTGGTTAAGTGATTTGCTCAATGTCACACAGTAGGCAAATGAGGATTGAGGGAATCAAACTCTGTACCCCAAGATCTACAGCTCTGTATCAACTGCCAACTGGGATGTAGACTTTATATTACTGCAAATAACGTTAGCATCTGTAGGGAATACTAATTCTATAATGTAAAAATGTTTGTGAAAACAATGATAATGACATACCCAATATAGTCTTGATGGTCTGATAAGCACTATTCTGTGATACCCCCAGAGTGACAAGTACTAGTCAAACTCAGGTGCAGGAATAGATCACTTTTGTCTGTCTGATTAAGAAATAAACATAGTGCCTTGTTTCAAGTGAATGTTACAGTACTGTTTAGCAAGTCAGACCTGAAGATTGTGAGAGTCACAACTACAACTTTGAAGAACATATGATCAAGGGGAAGCAGTACAAAACATTATAGTCCTGATTTCTTGACATGCACTATTCCTGGAAACATAATTACAAGAAGTGCTTGGCAAATATGGACAAGAGGACTATATCCAGATATCTTTTATTTTTATAAAAAAAAAATTTCACTGGCTGAATTTCATTTTCTTCATGAAAGGTCTGCTTTTTGTATGCACCATTATGGCTGATTGAAAGCACAACAATGTATACCATTTAGAACCTCTGAGCACTGCATTAAGAGGTTTTATTTTACTTTTCCATACTGTCATGCAAGCATTTAGTTGCTATCTTTAGTAAGTTGAGTGTTATGAGGGAAATGGTACAGAAAGGCTTACTCACCTGCAATTTTTTATTGTACTTTTGAGTTTCATTAAAGAATTAAAAAAAAAAATTGAAAAATAATTCCCCAACATAATGATTCAAAGCAACATAGATAAAGTGTTTATAAATATCATATTGCATACTACTTACATATGGATGATGCTGTATTGTAGAGCACATTACTATCTGGAGGACCAAGAAGTGTGGCAAACAGAAATAAAGTGTACACAATAAGTAAGGCAACCAAAGCTGAAACAGTAACTTGGGCAAAGAAGGAGTTAGCTGGAGGAGGGTAGGAACTAAACAAGCTGAGCAAGCTAGCCCATCCTATTGGGAAGGTAAGGAAGCCTCACTGGTTGTCTACCACTTGAAGTGCTGGTTTGTGATCAAAAAGGTTCAGCAAAAAGACGACGTTGTGAACCTAGCACAATGAAACCACTGATGACAGCTCTGAATGTGTATGTTTGGGAATATGTATCCACAGAAATTAGTGTATAAAACACTCAACTTATCTCACTTGCTCACATCAGCCAAATGTTGATGAGATTAAGGCTAAAATTAGAAGTGCCCTGGCAACCTTAGGTAATGAAAATATCAAACTTAGTCCTGGAATGCAATCAGTAAGAAAAAGACTGGCTAAGAGTAAAAAGAAAGTTAATGGCAGCTGCTGAGGAGGAAAAAAAGATAAAACACTAGCATCTGCAAGGTGTATTGAATCTGTCACACATACATGTACCTCTGAAAATGATGATCATGGTGAAATTAAATAACATATGGTCCTGTTTTTTGACGATCTCTAATTGCTGGCATCTTATAGTGAATGGCAATAGCTAAATATACGTAAATGAAATTTTGCAATTTAATTTGTATAAAAGAAAAAATCTGGGGAAATGTTTTCTTTTAGGTGAAACGGCTCACATATTCCTGTTTTGTGATAGTGAAATGAATATTATTCTATTTTATATGATTATGAATATACTGGAGAATAGTTTTGTATCTCAAGACTATATTAATTCTACCAGACAAATGTGCTTGTGTAAAAAAAAAAAAAAAATGACCACAGGACAGCAATGCAGAAAATAGTGATCTTCATTTTTGGACAGGCATTACTCTTTGATGAATGGTCTTGAGAAGTAATAGCAAAATATGGTGATGGAAGTTTTTGTTTTATTTTTCTATAACTGCAAATCAAATGTGATTCACAAAGTGTTATTTCTTCATTTCATATTCTTACCAGCAAAATTTACATCACTCTGTTACATCCTAATACATTGGCATTGGAAACTTGTTCAACTGGTGTGTTACTTTGTGAAGTAAATTAAATTTCACAATTTCCAAGTATAAGTCCTTAAGTCAACCTAGGGTTTGTGATTGAGGGAGTTAAAGGTGCGGATAACAGAGGAGTCATTAGAGATTGTTTTTTGACTGAGGGAGTTAACAGTGCATACAACAGTGGAGTCATCAGTGTACGTTACTAATGTAGCATCAGGAATCTTGGCATACATGCCATACTGAACAGAACTGGTCCTAGTACTGATCCTTGTGGAATACATACATTACTGGGTAGAAAATTAGAAACTGCTTGGGACTGTTTTACTGCCCGTTGCTGATTAGAAAGATAACTTTTGAGCCATTCTAATGTGTTGTATTGCAGATCCATATTCTCAAAAAGAAGAGTATGTAAAAGAAGACTATGTAAAAAAAAGAGTATGTATAAGAAGAGTAAGAAAGACAGAGTACAGTTGCAGAAGTCAAATTTACCTGTAAAAGTAGATGTTCAAATTTCACACTGCCTTAGTAGCAGATGGCTTCTGTGCCTGCAAACAAAACCACACTGGCAGCTTTCCAAAACCCAGAATCCCCTCCTCTGATTCTCTGTGATAGGGGACTGACAAAGCCTGTCCCATCTGGAAAGCCTAACATCTGTCTTAGAAAGTCAGTTATTCAGGCTTTTGTGCTAAGTAGAAGAAGCCAAAAAGGACCAAAAGCAAAAATAGCCTGAAACCTCCTAACTGGCAGCCAGAAAACACCAACACAAATATCCAAAGTCAATAAACAACGCAACAAGGCTGGATACCATCAAACTATATACAAAACAAGGGGTATGGTGGGTTGGCACTGCCACTGAGGGAGTGAAATTCAAATATCTGTACTATGTTCATCATTCACATTGTCTCAGTGACATATGGGTAGATTCCCACCTGGAAAAAGGATAAGGATACAGGCGCTCATGGAGAATAGTCCTCATAAAGAATGCTATGTCACTCGAGAAATAATCCAGTTTTTTAGTGTTTTGTAAAGGTATCAACAGAGGACCAGATTGTTGCCTCTACAATCCTTCTAGAGTCCACTCCATTTCAATATGACACAAAAGAGGAAAAGTCCCTAGTGGAATGTGTCTTAACCTTCCCTGGAATAGATTCATCATGGTGGGAGTAATAAAAAAAAATAGCACAGGACAACCACTGTCACCTTTCTTAGTCCCAGAATAGAAAATAAACAGCTGATCAGCTTTCCTGAAGAGCTTAGTTCTGTGAAGGTAGTAGTTGTGTTGCCTGTGGACATTCAAGATTTATAGAACCTTCACTCTCTTGTTGTTATGCTCTAGAAAGAAAAAGGGAAGACTGATGGGTTGATTAAGGGTAAATTCAGAAATATCTTTTGGCATGAAAGAAGGATTAATGCATAAAACAACCTTGCCCTTGTGGAAAAATCAGATAAGCTTGACCCACAGTGAGAGCTTGCAGCTCAAAAAATTGACTTGCTGATGTCAGAACAATAAGGAAAAATGTTCTCCAAGTGATAAACTTCAAATCAGTCTAAAAGGCAGACTCAAATGGTTGATTTTGCAAGAATAAAGCTGATATCCCAAGGAGGAGGAAGAACTTACTTTTTAGAGAGACACAAGTGTAACACTCCTTTGAAAAACTGTTTGACCAGGAAAAAGAGGGGGCTCCATGGGCAGACAAGCAGCAATGGCCAAAAGAAGGACCTTGATAGATGGATAAGATATGTCTTCTTTGATTAGATTACACAAATATTTTTAAAATCAGAGGGTAGTCACAATGCAGAGCTTCCTGATATCAGTTAGTCAGAAACTAGAAAACCTCTTTCGTTTTTTGAAAGCTTTTCTAGTTGCAGATTTCATTGCCTCCTTCAGTACCTGTTGCACATTCTTATAAACAAGTACCTAAAATTCATCAAAGATGGAATCATTGTGACTGTCGGAAGTTACTGCGCTAAGCTGGGTTGCACCAGTCACCCCAACATTGCGTAAACAGACTCAGTGTGTGAAGAAGCTTGTGTTAATGGCCCCTGGCCAATTCCATTCAAAGGGAGAACTGAATTTGCCTGGGCCAAAAGGAGGTCACTATAATGATCTTTGGTAATTCTTTTTGAATTTTCAGCAGTGCCTTGGGTATTGGTGGAAACGATGGAAAAGAGGGGCATTAATGTCCAAGGAAATGAGAATGCTTCTGTCCTCCAAGCATGAGTGCATGGATGTCTCCAACAGAATTTTTCCAACTGACTGTTTTGAAGTGTTCCTCACATCTTGACCAAATCCATTAAGATCTCTGTCCTGAATTTTCACTTGTGAGGATTCATCTGGCATCTGCTTACTTTGCCTGCCACTAGGTTTTGCTCAGACAGGAGGATGTATGAGGGCTGCACTATTACTCGGTGCTGTAAGGATAACTTGGAAAACATTATTGCCAACTGGGCACTAGCAAAGAGGGTATTACCTTGTACCCTCTTGTTTGTTCAGATACCACTTGACTGTGGTATTGTCTGTGACCAATAAAAGGGGATGTGAAGACCATAAGTTGTAAAAAAATACTTTTAAGGTCTGAATTCTTGCTAACATTTCTTTAATATCTATGTGTTCTGTAGTGTCTGAAGAACCCCATTTGTGTTGCACTTAAATCCCCCTAGACACTGTTTCCCATGCAAAATCTGATGAGTCTGTCTGGACTGATTTAACTGGAGTCTGGAGAGAGAAGGGTAGGTCTGTATAGAGAGGCATCTGATCCCTCCACCACTAACTCCCAATTCACAACAGGACTGGTAATTGGAACTCTAAGGAAAGCAGGTGCTGGATACAACAATGTTTTAAGTACCATTGAATCTTTCTCATGGTGTCATGAAGATCACTGATGCCATGAGGCTTAGAAGTTTAGGAAGCTCTTTTCTGCAGGCAGATTCTTGAAGAGAAAATTCCATGAAAATGTTGATAGTAGTCAGAACTTTGTCTTCTGGTAGAATGGCCACATTTTGTCTGTGTACATCATACA
Organism: Protopterus annectens; assembly: GCF_019279795.1. Classification (NCBI taxonomy): domain Eukaryota; kingdom Metazoa; phylum Chordata; order Ceratodontiformes; family Protopteridae; genus Protopterus; species Protopterus annectens. The sequence continues at coordinate 529,969,316 of NC_056743.1, forward strand.
CCCCAGGAATGCAATTTTTTTGTGATGATGAGAAACAGGACATTCGCAGGTTGAACTTGAAGCTGGGAGCAATTGAAAAATGATGATATGCATCCTTCAGATGCCACCATAAAACAGTAGTCTGGATAAAGGGATAGGGCTGTCTACAGGGAGAGCATTTTGAATTTTTAAATTTGGGTACAAACAGGTATTTAGGTAGAACAAATATAACATGCTTATCCATGACAGCTTCTTTTATGGTATCAAGAAGATTCTGCTGAAAAAATCCTTTTTCTTTTTTGTGGTGTAGGCTCTGGTTCTATAACCATATAATATGAAGGAGTATGGGAAAGAGCAGATATGTCTGGTCTGATGGAAATGAGGAGATTTCCCTGAAGGAAGGAGTATTTTATCTCCACTGGCAAGAGTATCCTCACTAAATATCCTCATCACTAACTGGTACAATACTATTTGTGATCTTTCCCCCAGGTTTTAGTTCAACCTAGAGAAAGGGAGGAAGGACAAGAGAAAGAGATGGGATGCTCTGTGCCTTGGCATAGTCATTCTTTAGCAGGAGAATAATCATTTTTGGGAAAGGAACCCCTTTTATTTATTTTGGAAACATTATCCTCTTGATATTTCCTCTTCATGGGTTTATGAGTTATCAGGCCAACAACCACTAGACCCCTTACAAGTCTAGCCACATACCATCTTAGATTTGTTCTCTTCATGTTTCAAAACTTTCACTATCTTTGGAGCTGATGAGGTCAGCAGGTATGTATGCAGTCCTACAATTGCAGATCTATACATGTAATCAAGCTGGACGAGGCCCATACCTCCTTTAGGACAAGGAATATATAACTTTGGTATACATTGTTTTTTATGTTTCATTTGATAAGCATGAAGCATTTTCCTTGTTTTCCTGTCCAAATGATCCAAAACAATTTGGGGACAGACTATCACTCCAAAAGTGTACATCAGAACAGGAAAAGCAAAATTGTTTATAGTTTGGATTTTGTTCTTAGATGTTAAGGCTGTTTTCAGTATTACTTTTAGACTTCTAAAATGCTCTTTAGTGAGTTTTGTTCACATTTGTTCATGTTTTGTTGTCAATCTGTCATTAATTCCCAAATATTTATATACTCTCTCCTGCTCAGTTTCCTTTATATTGCATTTCTTTTCCAGACTGATATTTTCTTGGTGATGCAACTTTCCTACTTTAAATGTTACTTTTACAAATTTATCAAGTCAAAATGACATTCTCATATCATATGAGAAAGTTATGCTTTCTGCTCCACATCTGATGAACCATACAGTTTTAAATCATCCATGAAAAGAAGATGAGAAGTCTTTACAATTTGTGGTTGCCTGGGAGCCAAACTGTAATCATGACAGCTTAATGGGTTAAGGGCAATACAAAAAAGGAGAGGTGATAAAGAGTCACCCTGGAATATCCTCCTTTGGATTTTTATCCCTGAGATAATAATTTGGCCTTTACAATGGCTTAGCTGCAATTTCTATTTCATTGTCACTATAATGTAATTGATCAATGTACGGTATATCTTATACATCTATAAGCACTCCTTTATCCATAAATGTGAAATGCTGTCAAATGCTTTTTTGTAATCTATCCTTACCATACATAGATTTTTCCCCTATTTTACAATTCTCCATTCTGACTTTATTTAACAACAAATGATCCTTTGTTCCATATGACTTTCTTTTGTTACTCTTTTGTTCTACTGTCATGATTGAGTTTTCTTCTAAATTACTGCAAATATTGTCAGCATCAATCACAGTATATAGTTTATGCATCGTCAGAAGGCAAGTTATTGGTCTATAGATTTTAAGATAGCTTTCAGGTTCACTCTTAAGGAGGAGTATCATTTTTCCTGTTGTTAACCAGGTTGGTGTCTGTTCAGGGTGTGCATATAAGCAGTTCTCACTCAAAGCTAAATTTTTATGTAATAACATTAGTAACTTTAGCCAGAAGTTAGGTACTTCATTTGGGTCTGTGTTTTCCATTTAGGAGCTTTTCTTAATTTTGTTTAAAATGGCCATTACTTCATCCCATTTCATATCATGGATATTTCTCCAAAATGTGTCTATTTCTTCTTTTTTGAGGAGTTTCTATTCCTTTTGCTTTGTTTCCAAGTTCTCTACAAAACTCTTTTGGGTCATCAATGAATTGCTTATGTTGTACTTTTCCTTTATGTTTATCTGCATATCTTTTAAGTTTTTTCTGACTGTGCTGATATCTTTATTTTATTATTTGCAATGGTGTATGACAGATTCTGGTCTGTTCTAATGCTCCACATTGCTTTTATCACACCTATCTTCCTAAGTATTTTGTTGATATGCTCCCTCTTTTGTGGTCTTCTAACAGTGACCCTTCTTGTCCGAACTGCTTTATAGGTTTCTGTATTCGATACTTCTATGATGACATTTAATTTTTTTCCTTTGCGTTATTGCTCTGTACTTTTGCAGAAAGACTATCTGTTATAAATTTTGCAGTATAGTAATATATTGTATTTACTTCTGCTATATCTAATGAATTTCTATTCATAGTCTTGATTACTGTGTTCATTTGTTTCATCAGACCTCTATCATTTTGGATCTTACTGACTTTCTATAGTCCATTTCTTTCATTAATCTTAATATGTCTATCCATCAAGCAACTCTATCCTTAGATCTTTTTCTTTTAAACTGAGGGAACATTCTTTATTCTTCATTTCTTGTGGGCATTTTACAGAAAGTTCCATAACATCTACCTGTGACATATTCTCTTCAGCTGCATCCTGCATCATCCATTATTCTTTCATGTGGGAACTCACTGGCTTTTCACTCCACAATACTGAATGCATCAGAGTTGCCACAATTTTCTGTTCCTTCACTTGTTGTGCAATCCCAACTGAACTTTTGTACTAGTTTCCTTTTTAGGACTCCAAAGTTTGTTCATGTGGCAAATGATAAGATGCTTCTCATTCCACCAGTTTGTACTCAGTTTGGGCACTCATTGTTTTATCATGCTGAGACATTGCCAGAGTTGGATTTTTCTCAATTAAATCCTTCACTTTATAGGTAATTCTCCATTACTAATCTTCTCTTCTGCTTCTGAAAATTTTCCATATCTGGGTGCCTTTGCCTCCATTTCTCTTCAAATATGTTTGCTGCTGCTTTTTTGTATTGATTAGTCTTGATTTTTCCTTAGCACAAATATTGTGCCTAATTAAATCTTTTTTTCTTTCCTATGTCTATATTTCTTCTTCAGATGACTCCTACTCCATCTGTTTCTGCTTACTTTGGGTACTCATTGTTCCACTATTAAGTGACAAACTGTGTTAGACTTTCTACACTAATTCCTTCAGTTTGTAGGCATTCCATAACTTCAGCTTTTATTTGCTTAACATCTACTTTACCATTCTTATTTTTGATGTCTCCCCTTTGTGATCTTATTTTTTGTAGTATGAAATCTTCCATATCTGCATGCATCTGCCTGCATTTCTCTTATCTTTGAAGCTGTTTTATTTTTTTAAAGTAGTTTAGCTTTTTCCTTTGCATAAATATTATACCATATGAGATATTTTTTTTCTTTTCCATGTCCATGATTCATTTTTATACCTTTCGAAAATCTCTATGTTTTGTCTTTATATTTTCACACTTCCTCAGTTGCTTCTTTTGCCAAGTGGCCAAAAGTTTCTTTGTCTGTATAATGTTTTTCATGAATCTGTTATATTAACAGAAATTTGCATTTGAAGGTTTTGACAGTTTTGTTAGGGCAAGTATTTTTCTTTCCTCTAAATTCTCTCAGTCTTTCTAAATAATTCCTGACCAAAATTCTGGTGTTCTAGCATAATGGCTACAATACATAATTTTATTATTATTCTCAACAGTCCACTCCATCATCTTTATAGGTCTTTTTTGGACTGTCAGTTTTTGTGGATTTTGTAGACTCCTTCCTTCTGCAACAGGGCAGCCATCTTTCTCCTTAGCCTGGCCTAATTCCATTGTAGGAATTTTTCCATGATATAACGATTCTACACTGTCATTTTTTTCCCCAGTATTGCATTATCTGCTACAGCACTACACAACACTTAATGCAGAGTCGCAAGGACTTCCTGTTCCGTCCTTTGCTGTGCATTTCCAAATGAACTTTTGCACTAGTTTCTTAATGAGGACACTAAAGTATCTTCATATGACAACTGATTAGATGTTTCCTGCTCCTACCGGGGCTGGGCACTTTTTTATCCTGGAACTTGTGCACCCAGCTGTCTTTTTTTATTTTTTAGCTTATTTCTGTCCATGATATATGTTATATAAAATATAACCTATATATCAGTGTCATCTTGGTAAGATAAACAGGGTTCATCTTGTGAAGGTACTCACCAAGACTTGAGGATGAATTCAGTTGCAACACTACTACTCTCCTTTGCTTGCTTATTTTATAATCTGTCCATCCAGAGAGGGAATTTGTTCATGTACTTAAGATTAGTTGCTAGTGTCCAAGTAATAATACATAATTTGCCAGTCCATTTGTCTATTCTATTATTGCCATTTACTATCTGTGAAAAATCAAAAAGATTACTGTTTTGTGAAGAGGGCTCATTGCAGTTGTTTTTCACCCAATCTATATTTACATCACCCAAAGGAGATTCAGGGTAAAATATTTTCAAGAGTAGAAATATTCTTATTGTTTGGGTGTAGTGGGATATAAATGACTGCTATGGTAAGTTGAGCATAGCTGTTTATAATTACATTAGTAACAGTTTGGTGGTATAGTTAAGTCAGTTATTAAGTTTGAGTTGGATTGATTGTAATATGCATAACTCTACAACTCTGTCTGTAAATCTATCTGATGTAATAATGTTATATACTGGGAGGGGGAATACTTCTTCATCTGATGTATTGCGTTTTAACTAGGTCTCAGAGAAAGTTAGAATATTAGGTTGATAGTGATGTATCTAGCCGTGGAGCTCAGTTATTTTATTATTAATGCTTTGGATATTCATGTGAAATATCTACTGGATGAGTGGGCTGAGGCTTATGGTAGAGTTGTGAATTATTAGAGGTACTTCCAGGGTTACGATCGGTGTTACAACATTGTAATAAATGTAGTGACAGTAAACAGCATTGTTGCTAAAGTTTTGGATTGATTTTGTGATATAGCTCATATTGTTTCTTTGCTGGACATGTACGAATGGATTGATTTGTGAAGGTACAGTAGATTGCACAGTTGTTTTACCTTGGGTTAATGAACATTAGGTAATGGTCTGAGAAATGTTGAAATGTTTTTTTTAGTGGTATTGAAATGAGGATGTATAGGACAATGGTATTGTGTAAACCAATGTGATGGTAACGGTTACAAAATTAACATGGTGTGAATAACAGGGATAAGCTTGGATAGTTTAAGCAATATTTTTGTTCTGGTGTGAGTAATAAGGGTAAGCTTGAATAATTTAAGCAGTATTTTTTTTCTGGTGTGAGTAATAAGGGTAAGCTTGGATAGGTTAAACAGTATTTTTGTTCTGGTGTGAGTAATAAAGGTAAGCTTGGATAGGTTAAGCAGTATTTTTGTTCTGGTGTGAGTAATAAGGGTAAGCTTGGATAGGTTAAGTAGTATTTTTGTTCTGGTGTGAGTAATAAGGGTAAGCTTGGATAGTTTAAGCAGTAATGTTGTACTGGTGCAAAGCATAGGTTAATATAGCTCAGGCAGCTTGTTTGTTGCAGGACAGTGAATGTTGTCAGATTTGTCTGTTTGATAAAAAATGGCAAAATGGTTTTGGTGAAAACACATTCTTGTTCAGAAATGTAGTCCGCTGTTCTAATTGTTAGATTTATTCCTGCTTGTAGTCTTGTTAGGAATAAGGCATGGACTGAGAAGCTCTTCCTCATATAACTTCATTTACACTTCAATGTACTACAAAGGAAGACACACATGAGAGTGAAGTAGGGCAAAACTAAGCAGATAGGTGTATCAAGTGAAGTGCACGTGTACCAAATCACAGCTTGGACAAGTACAGGAATCTATGTCCAAGGAAAGTTAAACATTTGCTTAAATTAAGATACTTAGGCTTTAAAGATAAATGGGCTCTTTGAATACACTCAGTAGGTAGCCTGGGGTTAATCCACAAAAGGAAGTGACTTAGTCATGTAATAACTGTCATTTCTTCCATTTTGGTAACATAAGCAGTCTTATCAGTTGGCATTAAATGCTCACAGCAAGCAACTGAAGTTCATTCTCAAACATTAACACAAATTATAATCTATAAATTGTGCAGAAGATGTACAAGTACACAAAGTATGTAAGATGTAGTTAAGCAGAGGTAAGAATTTAATAACAATATGTCAATACCCCTAAATAGTTCGGTCTTGACCCAGCATGCAAACTGAGACTATCCTACACAGATCCAAGGGCAGTTGTATTCATGCCACAAGACTTTTGTCAAATTGGTTCGACTATTATAAGAAAGATTAATGAAGAATCACTTAACTATACTCTACATGTAGTAGCAACAAATATTGCTACACAGACCATAAGGTCTCAAGGAAACACACTGCTAGGGGTTAGTGTTAGTGATACAGCACTTGCTTCTTTCCCTCATGTACTGAGAGAGTGGTATAACTGGATACTTACATTTTTTTAGAAACTGCTGTCAGCATTGCCCCTATCATAATGTGCATTTCAAAAAAAGTACAGTTGTGTAAGTAAATTACCATAACAGATGATGTTCAAAAGATCAATGCTGCAGTAGTTTTACATCTTGCCAAGGATATAACAGCAGGAAAGCTTCCAAAGCTTCAGGGCACCTTTCAGTTTTCATTCAAATCATTAAGCAGCATGAGGTGAACTGCCTAAAAACAGATGTTTGAGTGCCAAACCCTTCAGAGATTTCATGCCAAATGAGAGAGGCTGAGATGTGAAAGGACATAGCAAGGGAAAAAATACACATATATAAATACACACACACACACACACACACATACACCTTGACATAATACAAAAAGGGGGGTGGAGGGAAAGAGCAACTACTGCAGCAGTGATCATTTGAAGATTTACTCTTATGTTAAGCTTATTTACACAGTTGAACTATATTCATCATATTGATATATACTGACTGGGATGTGGAAGGGGAAGGATCCAGGAGCCATGGGAAGTTGGTCCTAGCAAAGCTTGATCTATACCAAGTGAAAGAATCAGGTTTGTACTGCTTTGTAAAAATGTACAGAGGATTAAGTTGCTGCTTCTACAATACTTTTAGAATCCAATCCTTTCCTAAAAGAAAAAGAAAAAAAAAAAACAAAGATGAAGTCATGGCCATGGTAGAGTGGGTCTTGACCCTGCCTATCATAGTTTTATTATAGTAAGAATAAGAAAAGATAATAGCCTGATATCACCATTTGGAAATAGTCTGTTTTGACACATGTTGCCCTTCTTCTTACCTTCATAGGCAATGAAGAGTTGATCTGCAGATTCTAAAAGAATTTGTTCTGTCAAGACAGTTCTCAAGCTATCTGTGGACATCCACGTTATGGAGTATCCTTTCTCCTTCATTTTTAGGTACAGGAAAGAAAATGTGGAGATAGATAGTTTGACAAAGTAGTTTTGGATGCCACTTGGGGCATAAAAGAAAGGTAAGTTCTCAAAGAAACCCCCATCTATGTGGAACATGATATAGTGTCGACTGACCATTAGAGCTTGCCACTCTCATACTCTTCTTAGAGAGATCAGAACAATCAGTAAAGCAGCATTCAGTGTTAAGAACTTCAAGCTAGCCTGATGAGCTGGTTTAAATGGGACATGTTTTAGCTTCTCGAACACAAAATTAAGATCCAAATATGTAGAGATGAGACTAATTGGAGGTCTCTTATGCAAAGTCCCTTTCAAAAAACATTTTGACATGCAAATGTATTGAAAGAGGAGGATCCATGGGAAGACATGCTGAAATGGCTGAAAATGAATCCTGATTGAGGTGTAAGAAAGGACAAAGTTTAGTAACTCATGCAAATACTGTCACAACAGAGAAACACTAGTCCTGAATGTGTGCTGATTATGTTGTTGTCACCAACTAGAAAAACGTTTGCATTTGCTAATCTAGGATTTTCTAGTATCAGGCTTTTTTGCTTCCATTAGTACCTGCTGCATGCTGCATGTCCTTAGTAAACAAATGTCTAAAGGGAATTAAGACCCTATCATCCATGCAGGCAGTTAAATTTGATTGGGGATGGGGTTTATCAAACACCCCTGTTCTTGTGTCAATAGATCCATTCTCTGAGGAAGCTTGTGGCCAATGCCCCTGACCATTTGAAAAAGAGGGGAGATCCACTGTAGCTGGGACTAGAAGGGAGTCACGACAATGAACTTGGGGGATTCCTGCTGAATCTTCAGAAGTACCCTAAATATCATTGAAAAGAGAGCAAAAAACATACAGGAACATTTGTGTCCAATGAAAACATAATACAATTGCTTTCCAGGTCTTCTTTCATGGAGTTCTGGAGCAGAATTTTTCAAACTGATTGTTTATAATGGAGGCAACGTGGTCAACTTCAGGAACTCCCCAAAGATGGATTAAATCTAGGAAGACCCTTTATCTATTTTCCATTCATGAGCCCTTTGTGCTGCTCAGCTTATCTGCCACATGGTTTTGCTCTGATCGGATGTAGAATGCATGTAGAGTGAGATTGTGCTGTGCTGCTATATTGCAAGCTAACATATTTGGTCTACAAAGAGGTAAGAACTGTTTCTCTCTTGCTTGTTGATGTACCACATCACTGTGGTACTGTCTGTAACAACTTGAAGAGGTCCAAGATTTCTCTTCTGACAAACCCAAGAAGTGGGATTTGAAATGATAATGGGCATTGGTGTTAGGAACCAACAGACTTCAGGTACCATTGTATCATTATCATGTGGTGTCTTACTAAGGGTGTCATAAGTAACAAAGATTCCATGATACCCAAAATCCTGAGGTGTTCCCTTGCAGTGACAGAAGTCTTAGTGGAAAACCCTAGAAATAGGTCTAGATATAGCTCTATGGAAGAAATTATCTGTGAACTGAGGTGTCTAGAAGACACCCCAGAAACAGTATTGTGACAGAGTTAAAAAGACTTCTGAATGTTCTGTTAGAATCCCAGCTTGTGTATGAGATATCACATCTAAGTGAGAGATTTTTAATACTTTGAAAAACAAACTCTGAAAAAATATAGAAAATGTGCATACTGTGTAGCCTGAAATGAACTACAACTGGAGATGGACATTTTGTGAACTACTGGTGCACAGGATAGTCCAAAGTGTAGGCAGAAAACTGATAATGTGATTTAAACACAGAAAACCTTGTTTAGTGCATGAAGTCTGGATAAATAGGGATGTGATGATTATCACCTTTTCAATCTAGTGTTACCATGAAACTTAAATAAGCAATAAGGGTTAACAGATTCTGAACTGGCAGCATTTTGAACTTGGGCACTATCACAAACTGATTTAGGAAAGAAAGATCCAGAAGTGGTCTTCAAGCATTTTCTTTATTTGGTACCAAGAATATCCTCAAATAAAAACATCTCCCAAATAAATGGGGAAGGAAGAACTGTCTATATTACTCAATGAGACAAAGTATGTTGAAGGATGGGGGGAATAAAAGAGTCAGTTCCATTGGATGAAGAAATCACTTCCTACAAAGGAAGAATTACCCCCCGCCATCTGTAACCTTTGTAAATCATCTTCAGAACACATTTGCTAAAGACAGAAATGGAAATTCAGATTTTCTGGACGGGAAAAAAGAGTTAGCCTGTAGGGGGTGGAAGGAGACAAAAGGTCCCTTAAATAGACATTCAGAGTTGCAGAACTCACCTTGATTTTGAGGGATTCCTGTATTCTTTTTGGATTCCATTTCCATTTCTTCTTAAAGAAAAACTCCACCCTCTCCTACACTTTAACTCACTCCTTAGCTTTGTTTTCTCCCAACAATATTGTTCCAGTATTGTGTAGATAACAGAAACCTGCTTGCCCTTTTTAAAACTTTAATTTCCTTGCCTTGGAACAAAAGGAAGAGAAACACCACCTACTTTTTTTAAGCTTAACTTCTCACATACTTTGCAGAGCAATTCATCTCTGCCTGCATGACATACCACAGACACAGATAAATAAGTAGTTTACCCTGTCAGGTATTGCTGTCAGGTCTTAGATGAGACTGCTGTCAGCTGCTAAAAAAAGACAGAAAGCTGTGGAACTGTTTTCCACTGTTTTTATTGCAGAGATGAGAAGAACTTAACAGACCCCTTTCGGAGCAAAACAAAGCAATTAGATCAGTCAGGGATTTAAAGTCAGCTGTCAACTCTTCTGATAAATTTACATAAGCAGCATCCCAGTACTGAAATGCTATGCTTTTAATGGTGGTCATGTATAATAGCTTATATGTTAAGATAACTTAAATGTAGTATCAGAAATTTCTTTGACATTTAGAGAAAAGTCAGAAAATATTTTCCTTGTGAAGTATCAACACATTTACCATTTACAATGGTTGTTCCATTCAAAATATGTAGGTTTAGTATGTTTTCATACTATCTTAGTTCAGCACAAGTGATGCAAATATAATTACCCCCACCCTTTTCTTTTGTGAAACTATAAAATATTCACTTGCTAATTTCTAGTAATTTAGAGAACAGTAATATCTTACAGTGCCGTGGGTTTTGCAATATGGGTGAATACAACTCATTATTTATAAGAAAGTTAACATAGCAGAGTTAAGCAGTATTAATGCATAGATTCTAATAAATGTTTAATGTTTTACTTATTTACTGTCTCACATCGAGTATATGTCACACATGCAATATTTATCAATGTTTTTATGTTAGTATTTTTTCTTTGTATTGCAAAGTGCATTTAATACTTGATATTATCTTAGCCATAGTAGCCAGAGTCATAACTGAAAATGATTATGAGACAATTTAACTTTCCTTGATACCAAAGTGTAAATAAATATGAAATACAGAAAAATGGGGGGGCGTGAACATGACAGAAATAAGCAACTAGTAGACCACATTTTAATTCTAAATCATCCATAAGAGAAAAAAAATGTTTTCCACTGAAGGCATTGCAATGTAGCAGACTGACAGACTTTGGAGTCCTTTCAAGTACTACTTGTCACCTGTACATGATCTAGCAAGGATTATTTACTGCATTGAGAGTTTTCACACCTCAGCATGAGAGTTTGGGGAATGTCTTTCAATTCTTTTAAAACTACAAAAGAATCCCTTTAAAAAAGCATGCTATTTACCTACTTTTTTTGCTGAAAGTAGCTAATAGCTATTTATAGTATAGAACAAACTCTGACAGACACATAAATGAGGCTCAGTCAGGGAAACAGAAATAGTTCTGTTACAGAAGATGTGTTAAATGACAGTGCTTCACGGTCCTGCCATTCTATCTTAATGACAAGAGAAAAAACTACCACTATGAGTCATATAAAGAGGACTTGAAATGTATTCTGGGAAGAAGGAATGAAAGCAAAAATACAGGATCACATTACCAAGGCAGGCTTTATCATCTGTCATTTGTGGAAGTACATTAAATTTGTAAAACAAGCAGTTGAAGTGATTTTAAGCATTAAAATAGCTCAGAAAACAATGATACAATAAAAAGCATGTTTTTGAGTTGAGTTTTTGACTTCTCCAAAGTCAACTTCATGCTACTCAAGTCAGAAGTGACAAACTTCATGACACCCATGCAGACAGGAACTGTAAGTTTGACTGCTGAATCCTACACTAAGGCACTGTACGAAGACATCCACTCATGCATGAATCGTGCCATCCCATATAGAACCAAGACACTCTCCTCCAAAAAAAGGAAGCCAATCTGGTGGTCCCCTGCTATAAACAAACTTTATAACAAAAGGAAGAAACTGTTGCAGAAAAGAGGAAAATCTCAGGATGCAAAAAACTCCCTTACCAGCCTCAGAAGGAGGCTGAGATCCCTTATATAAAATCCTCCAAAGCTAGTTACGAAAATAAAATTGCCAAAGATTCCAAAGACAACACAAGGCATTCTATAGCTATGTCAAAATTCTAAATGGCAATGCTCAGAACTGCTCTGAGCTACAACAGAATGGCATTAAATATACTGATTCCAAGGATATTACCAATATCCTGGCAGATCGATTTGATGCCAACTTCACCCCCCTCTCACCCACTAAAGGGCCCATCTCACTATCGAAAGATTGCCAAATTCTGGTAATAACGGCCACACAGGTAAAAAATGCACTCTCCAAAGCTAAGAATACAGCATCCGTGGGACCAGACGACATCCTGGGCTGTGTACTACATGAACTATAAAATGAACTGGTACCTCACCTAAGTGTTATGTTTAATCATAGCCTCACCTCAGGCTTCGTGCCCACTGAGTGGCACACAGCTACAGTTATCCCACTCCACAATGGAGGATCCATCTTGTATCCTGGGAACTACCACCCTATCAGTCTGACCAGCTTGATCTGCAAGGCCATGGAATGTATTATCAAGGAACTTATAAACAAAGACACTGGCAGCCTTCAAACACGGGACTCCACCCAGTTTGGGTGCATGAAGGGCCGACCTTGTCTCCTGAACCTGACTGACTTCTTTGAATCAGTCTCCAGAGCTGTGGATGAAGGTAAGGCAGTCCACACATCCTATTTGGACCTCACCAAGGCCTTCAACACCATCCCCCACTCTGGAATCATAGATAAACTTAATAAGCTGGGCATTAATCCCTATGACACTCGATGGGTTGCCAACTGGCTTACTGACAGAACCCACATTGTAACAGTAGCCAACTATAAATCCATCTCCAGACAAGTGACAAGTGGAATACCTTAGGGTTCAGTCCTGGGACTGCTCTTGTTTGGCATCTACTTCTATGAAGTACAGGTCAACACTAAGGGAATCTGGCTAACAAAGTTTGCAGATGACTGCAAACTGGGAGCCATTATTGAATTCCCAAATAATGTGGATATTCTACAAAAGGGCCTTATAGAAACAGATGCTTGGTGCCAGAGCCATGGGCGCAAGCTCAATGCTAAGAAATGTATAGTTATCCCCTTTGGAAAAACATCTACCCATGAATTACCACATAGGTGGCAGTACACTAAACACCGAAAGTGTGATAAGAGACTTAGGGACACAGGTGGACAGTGGTCTCACCTTAGATAACCACATCGCCACAACAGTCAGGAAATCCTTCTATGTGGCACACCTCATCACTAAGGGGTTTTCATCCAGGAAAAAAGGAGGTCATTGTCCCACTGTACTCATCCCTCATTAGACCCATTATAGAATACAATGCCCTGTTTGGTATGTACCTCTCAAGACATCTGCAACAACTGGAAAGGACACAGAAATACCTCACTAAAAGAATCACAGGCCTAAAGCAGATGCCCTATGTTGTCCGTCGAAATAAACTCCAGCTATACTCTGTTGCATATTGTCTACTCAGAGGCGATCTCTGCTTAACATACAAGGCCATGCGAAACCCAGAGCTGTTGGACATGCTACAATTAAAGAAATCCCAATCACTCAGAGCTACATTCTCCAGGGATCTAAACCTTGTCATCACAATGAACAAAACATGTTGGAGGGGTAGGTTCCTGACCCAGAGACTCCCCAGACTCTGGAATAGACTGCCCACACCCATCAAGCAGAGCGCCTCTTTGGCCCTCTTCAAAAGGAAGCTTGACAATTGGATGGGCGATAGAAAATTCACCCCAGGGATCATGTCAGTCACCCTGCTAGACAGGGGTCCAGGGAAGTAAATACTTTGGGAAGAAATAGCCAGGGAATTGTTATGGCTAGGCTTGTATAGGTGCTAGGGCTGATAGCCTAGTACCAACCTATGAACCTATGAACCTAAGGTGAAGTTTTCCTTTAAATGTCTAATTACCAGCATTCTGCTGAGGCCGTTTATTGTGTCTTTTGTCAAAACTGGATGAGGGGTTATTGAATCCCCTAGAAAAACTGGAAATCTGAAAAATCTTAGAGACTCCCCTTTATCAGTTTAACCCTGTCATTATACATTTTGATAACCTCTGCAGCATAGTGGCCAAAAACTAAAATCTGCATCCAAAGGAGATGTTAAATTCTAATTTTCACATCATCAGGGCGACCCTGAGAATGCAGCCAGGCAAGCACTTTAAACAATGAATTGTGATTATAAAATAGAAGAAATTAAACAATTTTTAAGCAGATTTTTCCTCACAATAAGAAACTGTATACAAAATAATCCTCATCCTTTCACAATTAGTCAAAATAAACTTTAACATATGAACCCAACAAATTAAAATTCAGAAAAAAAATTGCAGAAGCATACACTTTTTTCCCTATAATTATTTCCCCGTCTTTGTCAGAAAGTATAGGACTGGAATTAACTTAGCTGTTTAGCAGCAACATGATTAACTAAAGGTATAGCTGCTGGGTCAGGTGTGGGATAAGTGTATAAAAACTTTAAAGATCAAGGAACTTCATACAATCTATCTGCATTTTTAAGGGCAGCAGGCTATCGGGAAAAATACAGGTAGTGACGTGCACATACTCCAAAGGTGACAGTGCTTGAGGAAGGTTCTGGCAAATCTATCTGTAACAGCTCATATTTTCGTACACACTACTTGGCATCAGTGTTCTCTCACTGAAAACATCAGCACATTCTGGAAATAGTTTCATAGAAAGAAAAAACTCACATGAAGAATGAGATACTATGCTTTTATTTGAGTCTGAAAGATCAGTGCCCTGAATTAGACTCTGAGGCAAATGTAGCAAACTACTCCTGTCTAGTGAAATTTGAAGAGGAGACTACAGGTTTAGTTTTTCTTTTTTGACAGGGAAAAAAAGAGGCCACCAGTGCTGTTCATGGCAGCAGCTTCCCTTGTGATAAAAACAACATTCTGACCACACAGGGAAGTCTTCCCCATTCCCTCTCCAAGATCCAACAAGACTGGCTTTCCTTGGCCACTGAAGGGGCCCCAGCGGCCACAGTTGAAATGGGTAACCCCTGGTCTATAGTTGCTATAGCTTTTACACTAGAAGGATCGCGGGTGAAAGATGAGTGGCCTGAGGAACCAGCTTTGGCCACAACAGAGTCACTCGCCTGTTTCTGAGGCAAATTGCTTGCCTGCTGTGGCAGCAAAGGCTGTTTGCTTAACTTTATTTTTCTTTGTAGCTGGAAGAAGTACTCACTTTGGGTCTAGTAATTTATTTTTTTTGTTATGGTCAGACTAGAAATGGTACCTCTTTCCTGGGGAAAATAAGCAGCTTACATTAAGTATGTAAAAACTGAAAGTTGCCAAGTCACTTTTTTCCACAAAACACTATAAAAAGCACATTAATATACTTTGCCATCCCACAAAAGTGAAATAAGCACTATTTCTCTACAGAAAAAAAATGTTTACAAATACTTCATAGTACTTTTAAACTGACAGGAAAATGTGTACTCCTGAATACAAATACAGTTAAGTCTCATGACACCAAATAAAAGTACAGTTACGTCTCAAGAAAGTCTATTAAATGACAGACGCCTACATTACAAATAACTTTCTTAAGCAGGAAAGTACATTTAAATAACGCATGTTTTATGTGAAAGTTTTTTCCCCAAAAGGGAACTCATGCTCAGCAAAGGAACAGCACCAAATGACTGTCGAGCCTCAAAAGTGAGCAGAGGAGCTGCCTGTTCAGTGGCATGAACTATCAAAAGGGCTTGGAACCCAAACCTGTGTTTTGGACATCTTAGTTCAAGCTGCTTAATGGTCTGAGAATGTGGAAGTGTCTTGAAGTTTTGAAAGCTGGCTTGCTGTTATATGCTTGGTTGGATACAATGCTTATATCTAAAACTGCTGCATCAGTGATCAGTATGATGAACCTTCTACATTACTCCCAATGCTTCCTTTTCTACTCTTATTAAATATAACATACAAAGTTAAAGTCCTCTGTAAGTACAAGAATGTGATTCTAGAGAAAAACTTAATCTATTCAAATTATGTACAACTCCATACTGAAGGCAATAACACAACAATTTCTAGTTTCAATGTCACATTTCTTAAAGATGCTAATAATATTTGTGTGTGTACACAAACATATATAGGTATGTTTAAAAATACAGACACAACAAATGTAGACAACACAGACTAAACCCTCATTAAATCAATAGCAGAAAACTGGCAAACAATATAATTCTGTGATCAGTTTTACATTAAAAATACAGTGAAATAAGAACTAACCCATTCCAGTACCAATGGACTTAGATTATCTGAGTTGTGGTAATGTTATGGAAAGTTTGTTTTTTCTCCAGTAAGCTGCACACTTAATGTTACACACTGATGCAGAATTAGAGTTATCACGCATTAGTAAGGTGGACATGAGAACTTTGTCCTGCTGCACAGCCCTACTAATGCATGTTAACCATGACCTTACCTCTGCAGCTTACATAACCCCACAGTTTACACTAAACAAATCAGTTTCTGTGACCCTCCCACTACACAAGACATGCTCAGATACACACACCAACAAAAAATACATAACACTAAAGCTATCCTGTTACATAACCATTACTTAACTGAGGAACCCATGCACAAACACTTTCCCACCCCTAATACCACACTCCACATTTTCAACTATTTACATTTTTAGCTGTCTACATTCTGAATGGCAAACACATACACACACACACACACACACACACACACACACACACACACACACACACACACACACAAATATTTATAGTTCCCATGCATTTGACCAATCTTGTGTTGGTTTGACAAACACAGGGGTGGGATTTAATGTTAACGGTATGGATGGCTGAATAGTGGATATATCGATGGTATGGAATGTCGATATAGATAAGTGGGATTTGGAGGGGGTGACAGCATTCGTGTGTGTGAGTTAGGGTTAGGGTCAGGAATAAATGAAGAATGGGTGTTCTGTGCTTGTCTACGAGTTTGTGTTTTTTAGGTTAAGAGTAAGGGTTACTTTAGGGGATAGATATAGTGTTGTTTGTGTGTGTTTGTGAATGTTTGTGTGCCTTGAGTCTGTCTTGTGGCAGTGTTATGGGAAAGTTTTAATGATGTTAATGTGTAGGGTTAGGGTTGGGGGAAGGGTTAGGATTACCACCCATTACTAAGCTGGTATAGGGGTGTTGAGTCCCCCACACTCTTTAGTAATGGTTGCTAACTCTAACAATAATCCTACACCTTAACATCATTAAAACCTTCCCAAACACACTCACTATCCAGGAAGCTAGAGTTATGGGAGGTTTTAGTTTAAATATTGGGAGAGGAAATAGTTTGCCTCCCTCAATATTATTGTTTTGTTTTTGTTATTTTGCAGGTCATTATGTGTGTGCTATTACACATTGTAAAACAGATTACTCTTTATTAAATGCTTATTAAAATGCTATAATTTGCTTCATTTGTGCTAGTACTGTGAACAGAAGTGAGGTTTCACTAGCTTACTGGAAGGGTATGAAGAAACATCAAAAGGGCAACATTAGAGCTGAGGTGTCCCTTGTTGAATATACAGATGTGTATGACGTGTGCATAAAGTACAGACAACGACTAAATGACATTCATACACATACTCCCAACATCTGCATTAATGTATGTCAATGAATAAAATTATACAACTTTTAATGTATAACATACAAATTATAAACAGGCTACAGCATGGTGTTATGTTTACTGGAGCGGGAAAGCAGGTCATCTTAATACAGTGATTCTGAATAAGTTGTGATTAACCAGATTGTTCATGAAACATGTTATATTTGACTAAGAAATGCGGTCTAACACCGACCAGACTAGAGCAGTATGGAAACAAACTTTTATCTCACAATCAGAAAAAAATAAGAAACAATGATGTTTGCATCAGTGTAATCTAATCTGTGGTTAATTACTCAGGACAACAACAGTATACTTTTTCATGTTATGCAGTAACATGTGATGTATTGATTGGATATGCTTGTCATGTTCTTGCCAAATCTGGGCCAGACATAAATACCATTCACAACTGTATTTATATTTTTTTACAAGGTAATTTCTGAGTTCTTTAAAAGGAGGCAGCCATTCGACTCAGAAGGCAGAGTTACTGGGTGTTTATGGAAGGAAGAACAGATAAATGTTCTTTGGCAGAACATTAAGGGAAAATGCAATACTGGTTTGTAATAGAGTTCCTATCTGATCAGCAAAGTCAAATGTGGTGCTGTAGTAATGTTTCATAGGAAGTGGAATCAGCCGGCCGTGTCAAAGGAGATTGCTTAGATCTTCCTAAAGATACTCCTTCTGTCTGTCACAGATACCAGCTAGTGAGGAATTTCTAATACACTACAAGCAGCCTGATCTATTTCAGACCTGGAAGTGGAGGAGTTATGTTGCTCTAGATAATTCCTAACAGGGATACACAATTGTAGAACTTCAAACACTAGGCCTTTCACACAGACTGGATAAAGATCTGACTTGTTTTACTCTACCAGTAACAAGCATTTCTTTTCATGCCTTGAATCTCACAGGCATTTACACTGATTCAGCAGCTTTAGATAGTGCCAAAGCAAATTCATTAACTGTACCTTACACCATTTTAATGCTTATCCAGGGAATGTGGGCAAATATTTGTTATTTGTATAATAAATTTAAACAGCAAGATGGTACTCTATACTTGTGTTCTGAAAATGATTTATAACTAGAACACGGACGAGGCTATCAGGCTACAAAGAGCAGTATTATTTATGAAACATGAGGAGTTAATTTATGAACTACTGAAATGTTTTCTGCTCAAGCACAGCAAAATATTGATGCAATGTAGCTGACAGAACAATTTTCTGATGGTTATCTTAGCAGCTTTTCTCATTTTTATCTGAACTCAGTATTTTCACTAAGATGCTGCTTTTGTTATTTCTTATGCTATCACTGAAAGCTTTTTGCTTTCCATTATTTGTGCAGTTATTCAACTTTCTTGTCAGTATGGCTACTTGTGACTTTCCTGAATTTCTGGCAGACATCTTTAAAAACAATAAGTCATTTGTCAAAACTATACTGTCCAATCAGTGCAGTGCATAAACCTGATGATTATGTATGATCCAACAGTCACTCTCTCAAAATTCCAAACAGCCAGCATCATTCTTCTTACTAGCTTAATAACTGGTTAGTGTAGATAAAATACATAATTTCCACTCCACACACACACACACACACAGACACAGACACACATACATACACACACACACACACACACACACACACACACACACACACACACACACACGTGTGCATTTTTAATTTCCACTCCACACACACACACACACACACACACACACACACACACACACACACAGACACAGACACACATACACACACACACACACACACACACACACACACACACACACACACACACGTGTGCATTTTTATGCAAGTATTTATTTAATTAGAGGAGAGACAACAGATAAAGTAGCATGTTTCCATAGTTGACTAAGGTACCCTGCCAGTATGCAATTTTTTTTAAGAATTAGCAAATAAAAATTATTGCATTAGTCCGATCAATCTGTTTATTCAGACTGACAGTTGAAGAAGTGGGAATCAGACTTAGGTCAACAAAATACAGTTCACTTGAATTACATTATCTTAATGTACCCACTTAGGCTGCCAGATATTAAAGGTACACACATAATGTTTGTGTGCATGTGTGTGTGTGTGTGTGTGGGGGGGGGGGCACTTGCTCATGGGTATGCAGGTATTTCTGTGGGAAGATATTTAAATAACAAGATGTATAGTAAATCAATGTATATTAAAGTGGCTGGGTAATTCATATTGTTGTGTTTGATACAATTTTGACAAAACAACACCCAGTATTCCTATGTAATGGGTAAGTTATAAATTATTCTCCCCACTGTCATGATGTATTACTATTACCCCATAATTTCCTAAGCTTCATAAAATAATAGTGAAACGGAGTATCAAAGTAGCATAAATTAAATAGGTAAAACTGAAAATGTGTAAAAATTAAAACAAATTAACTAAACCAGCATTACATAAACCTAATATCAAAGGAGAATACTAGGCTAGCAATGTTAAATGTCCTTTATTAGAAAGGTATTGGTCCCACAAAGTACATGGGGATATATAAACTTGGGCATGAGTTGTTTTTGTTCCTGCACACTCCCATCATTCAGATCTCTAAATATAATGCCTACAAGGTAACAAACTAAGAGGAAAGGAAAATGTATTTTAAAAAGTTAGATGGCAAAAGGGTGTGCTTGAATTTTAGAAAGATCACATTCCAGACATTTTAAAGCCTTATTGATGATAAATTGTTACATTGCAATATTAAGCTCCTGCTAACAAGGATTTATTTTCTTTTTGAGGGTAAATCTCAAGATATTTCATGCTTTGGGTATAAAAGATTTTGCTTCATTTCACATGGGATGTTTTTATTTTATTTTAAGATATATATATATATATATATATATATATATATATATATATATATATATATATATATGAGTCTATATAAGAACACTGAACTTTCAAAATGTCAAGTGTTCTAATATCGAACCCTATGAATCGAAAATTTAAAACATCGAACATACAGAACAGCAAATTTTTTCCTAGGGAAAAAAAATTGCTGTTCCAAAACATATACACACAACACAAGCACACCAAACAAACAACAATTCACACACACACACACACACACACACATACACCTAAACTCTTACACCTAACCCTACACTAAACTATACATACACCACTAACTATCCACTTACCTTAACCCAAACCCTAACCCTAAGGTCCGTCACTATCGCACAGTCACCTCACCCACGACCTAACCCTAACTCACCTACCCCACCCTAAACCTCACGTCCACACAATTGCACACTTACCTGACCCGCGCCCTAACCCTAACTCACCTAAGCTGCCCTAACCCTCACATACACACAATCGCGCACTTACCTGAACCCGACCAGTAACTTTCCACCACAGCGCTCAACATACCGAAGCAACAGAAATGGACAACTGAATTCTTTCCCTAGGAAAAAATTTGGTTTTCGGTTTCTTCTATATGTTCGCTGAAAACGGGTCAATATTAGAACACTCGAAATTTTGAAAGTTCGGTGTTCTAATATAGACCCTATATATATATATATATATATATATATATATATATATATATATATACATATATATATATATATATATATATATATATATATATATATGTATATATATATATATATATATATCGGTTAGGGGTCGCCACAGCGGAACTCCGGTGTCTGCTAATGATTGTCAGTTGATTTTTACGTACCGGCTTGCCAGGCCTGATGCACAACCTTCAACTAAGGTATGCCCATTCATGCAAGTCTCCACGCAGAAGAAGCTCTAGCTGAGAATTGAACCGGACAGCATCTTACTGTGAGGCGACAACGCTACCGCTGTACCACCACCGCGGTCTATCCCAGGGTCTATATTAGAATATCAAAAGATGTAAACACCGAATGTTTAAATGTCGAACTGTATTCAGCGAAAGCTGGAAACAACGAACATACAGAACAGCAAATTATTTCCTAAGGAAAAAATTTGCTGTTCCAAAACACATACACACAACACAAGCACACCAAACAAACAGCAATCCACACACATACACCTGAAACCTTACACCTAACCCTACACTAAACTATACAAACACCACTAACTATCCACTTACCTTAACCCAAACCCTAACCCTAAGGTCCGTCACTATCACACACTCACCTCACCCGTGCCCTAACCCTAACGTCCACACAATCGCACACTTACCTGACCTGCGCCCTAACCCTAACTCACCTAACCCTCACATCCACACAATCACACACATACCTAACCCGCGCCCTAGCTCACCTAACCCACCCTAACCCTCATGTCCACATAATCGCACACATACCTAACCCACACCCTAACCCTAACTAACCTAATCCACACTCAATTGCACACTTACCTGAACCCAATCCGTAACTTTCCACCACAGTGCTGAAAATACCGAAGCAACAGAAATGGACAACCAAATTCTTTCCCTAAGAAAAAATTTGTTTTTTTGCTGCTTCGATATTTTCAGCTTTCGCTGAATACAGTTCGACATTTAAACATTCAGTGTTTACATCTTTCGATATTCTAATATAGACCCTATATCCCATCCAGGATTCTTGCATACATATGTTTTCATGAAGATTTTACTCATTTACTTCAGAATACTGTTTATGCAACGGTTAAACTTTACTGTTGCCTCTAATGTGCAGATATCTAGGTTACTGCACAGAGCATTGCACTGTCTATATTCTTCAGCATTAGATGGTAGACTAATGATATCAGAGATGTTTTACTGGTTAGTTGTGATTCTTAAAGGCACATGCCCAGATTTCTTTCTTGATAGGTCGGCTGATTTCAACTTCTGTATGGCTACTAAATTTGTAAATGTGCTGTAGTAGAACTTGTTGCTATACAGTGCATTCACATGGGATAAAGATCCTTAGAGGTGTACAATAAAACATGTAAGTCTAGTAAAGTTACACAAGCTATTACAGTACATTCTTCACGAATGAAACATTGTACTTTGCTGAATAATATACACTTTTGAAGTAGATACAAAGAGTTTGCCAAGAAAAAAATACTTCCTAGCATAGCTGATCTACCCTCTACATTCAGTGCCTAATGGAAAGGACCAGTCCCCAAGGTATTAGCCATTACTCTATTCAAGATGGCCTGAGCTCATGATGTAGCTCAGGCTACTGGAGAAGGAGTGTGGGAAAGGATGTCACTTAGTGGCCACTGACCGCTTACCCACTCTAAGGGGAGAGTGGCAAGTAGCTTTCAGACTTCTCTGATTTTATTGGAGTATAGTTGAATCAGCATTACAATCAGAAAATCGTGAGGCAGGCACTCCAATCAGAGTAAGCTCTAGCTAGGTTCTGGAATGTGCAATAATGCACGTGTACAGGGCCACTATTGTTAAATATCCTGCTGGCCTTTGTGGATATTGAGGAGTTACTGTATGACAAAAATATCTCCACATGGATGCCTGGAGGATGACTTATGGTGAATAAATTTTTGCCCAGCAGATGAAAATGGGATGATAAACCTTTGCTTTGCATGGGAAACAAAAGAGCTTGTAGGTCTCATAAGAAGGCACTTGCAGGTGAAGGAGTGGTCCAATATTATTTATTTTACTTATACTTGTTAAATGGATTAACAAGACTAAGCTAGTAGCCTGTTTTAGTGAAGATCTTATCTGGCATGTATACTAATTAGGGGAACTTTAACCAGAGCACAAAGGACATTTCCCTATTCTTTTTGCTACCCCACTTTAAGTGCAGAGGTGTAGGTGATGTCAGATGACATCATGCAGTTAGCTGCGGACACTAGTGCTAACAAAATATTGCTAGACTGTAAATTAACTTGGTCTGCTGTTGCAATTACAGACCTATCCATGGATGGCCACAAAAATTCACTCTATTAACATTAATGGAGGAACTGGAACCTATGGATGAGTCTACATTTTCTTTGGAAAAGGCAAAGGAAAGATGCACTCCTTTACTGACATTTTCCCCTTCAAGATCACAAGATCCATCACAGTCCAGTGTAGCACTTTGAGAAGTGAGGCAAGTGCATCTGGAGTTGGTTGCAGTTATTAGTGGTGTAAGAAAATGTTTGCTTCTGCTGTAGCATTAGGGAACATATCAAGTCTTTCACAGAAGACACTTGTTGCTGGGGGGGGGGCTAGATGGCAAACAGATAAGCAGCAATTTTTAGAACTCCACAAAACAGTACTAGAAAACAAGAAAAAATGATTTTCATTAACCAGAAATAGAAAAAAAAATATTAAGGAACTTAAGAACTACAACTCAAGCAAATTTCAAGAAATATTATTGAGTTTTTCCTGTCAGAATATTCTGGAGAACAACACAGCTGTTTGGTAATGGCCAGATTAAAGAATTCTCACTCAGAAACCACTCTGAAGAAGGAGATACAACTGATGTCTTCCACATTACATGAATTGCCATTGAAAATGGATAGATTCACTGATAATTTGGAAAGTCTCAAGGAAAACTGCCAAAAGCAAACAGATGTACTAAAAGAAATACTGCAGCAACAACAAAGAAAATTACTTGATATGGAGATATCACTAAATGACATAGATGGAAGACTCAAAGAAGAGGAAAATCAGACAGAATTCTTACTTCACCAAAATAACTGGCTACTTAATAAAGTGGATGATTTAGAGACTAGGCAGAGGAGAACTAATATAAGAATATTTGGCCTTCCAGAAAAAAAACTGAGGGAGAAGACATCATCACCTTTTTGAACTCCTGGCTTCTTGAAGTTCTTGATTTAAAAGAGGTATTATCAAGTGGAATAGAAAGAGCTCACAGAGCCATAGGAAAATATATACCCTCTTCACCTAATGCACCACCAAGATCAATTGTGGTAAAATTCCTGTCCTTCTTGGATAAAGAGCTCATTTTAAAAACAGCCTGGAGTAAAAGTCCCATAACATATAAACAGAGTCAGATCAGATTTGACAATGATTATTCTACAAAAGTGTTAGAAACAAGGAAAACAGCTTGGCCATTAGTGAAACTTCTCAAACAAAATAAAATAAAAGCGCAGATGGTATATCCTGCTAGAATCTGAATTTTCTATTCAAATGGCTTGAGAACCTTTAACAACACTGAAGAAGTTTCTACCTTCATCAAGAATAATAATATCATCACAATTCCTGAAGAAATGGACTGGACTGTTTCCACCAACTCGAAAAGATCTCCAGAAAAAAATACTTGGTCTGATGTAAGGAAAAAGAAACAAAGAACTGATTTTAAAATACACAGTCTTCCAAATCTCTCAAAGAATCAACAAAGATACAGACTTCTGGACTTTACCTCAAAATGTATGTATTTTTATCTATTATATTTCCTATTATACTCTGAGACATTTATACTTTTTCTCAAACTTATAATTTATGCAACATACTCATCACAAGTCTAGTGGTTGTGTCTGATAATGTTAAATGGTTTTATAACTTAGAGTGACTTCTAAAAATATAGTTACATCTCATTCATAGGCAGTGAGGGAAACCAAATTCAAATGTTATCTTTCACTTTAGTATAATTAGTTATATGTAAAGGAAGAACAGAGACAACATGTACACAAATGTTTTTCTCATCTCCTTTTTATTAATAGTATATTTAGTTCACCTCATTGTTGCATAATGGGAATTGAAAATTTTTAATCATACTTTCTGTGGCTTACTGACTTCACTACACTTCAAATTCCCATTTTAAAAGTAACATAGATATTCATATTTTTAAATGTGGAAAAAAACAGAGTCTCTATAAACAGAGTTCCGTTACTAGGTTCTGACTTATTTGAAACATTCTTGTGCACTAGTTAGAGCTTCCCATGTCTGCTATGATAGATTTAAGGTGGAAATAGTCAGTTAAAGAATCCCCTGCTTGTCTGTTGTTAAGGTAGCGCTTATAGTGTGATATCAGTTGTACAAGCAGTATATTTTAGGCTCATTTAACATGGTCTTTGAATTATTAAAATCTAAAAACCCTGACTTCTTTTCAATAAATAAAAAGAATAGGTGTGAAATCAGTGACAGAGTAGCTGTTTTTCATGTAGGTAACACAAAAAAGAAGAATTTACAGTAACATTGCATAACATCCAATTGAAAAAGTAATAGAAGCATTGCAGACTACATTGTTACACTTTAAGCAAACACAATCCTTTCTTACTTCTGAATTATTCCTACCTAGGCTATAAGATACACTATGCTATGGTGATCCAGTAAAATGACATGTCTGATAGTTGTGTAAGCATCTGTTACAGTGTTGCAAGTGTAAATAGAAAAATATGTGTTTGAGATGCACACATCAGCTGCAGGCGTGACATACTTCTGTGCACATAATAAGTAAAATTAAGACAGGTTTTAGACATATTATATTGAATACTTCATTAATCTAGTAACAGAAATCATCTAATTTTAGAAGCCACAAAGGGACTTATTACCTTGTACTTATAACTCCTGCTTATTTGAATATAATGTGCATATTGCTTTATTAGATAACATAGTAAACACTGTACTGTGCAGTGTTGTTATTTTCCTCTGCTCACACTGCCTAGACATGTTCAATTGAATTGATTAAGTAGTAACCAAATAAACAGTGAGTACAGTAGATAGTAAATTACTGATTACCCTCCTCACCTTTTAGTGCTTTCTAATCTTTGGTAAGTGGGGCTCAGCTTTCAGTAAAGTGGCAAAGATGCTGGTAATTAGCCAAAACTCTTACACCAACATGCAAGTAGTTGTTTAACTGCACTGCTAAATTGTGTGGGCATGTTTACTTATTTTCTATGACGAACAGTTGATTTATTTCCAGCAAAACTTTAAGCCATGGTTTTATAACTCATAAAACTGGCATCTCAGACACTCTTGTGAGTGCCTATTGATGTATTGTGGGAGTTGCCTTGATGACGGGGAAGTACTGGGAAACCTATAGTAAAATTGCACATAAATTAGCATAATAAAGTTGTTTAGATGTCATTCATTCTACCAAGAATTGTCTGAATTACACATTTACAGACATAGGTTCCTAAGAAACCCAAATCCTAAATGATATTCTGTATGCTACACATCTGGTTAAGGCAGGGATTTATAACATAAATTACCTTTAATATTAGTTGTATAGCTGACTATTATGCAGCTGATATTTTTACTGAATACTGACAACTGTTTAAATAATAAGGATATCAGTTTCTTAGTGAGTTGGTTGGTAAAATGAGTTCACCTTGAAATTTCATCTTTATTTCTTTAAAGTAAAGGGCCCATGAGAAAATGTCTTCATGGTCTGCTTTTGCTACTGCTTCAAGTAGTAAAATAAGACAGATTCGTAAATTGTAATTCTTGATGAGAAATTCAAGTAGAAAACTAATTAAATAGATATGAGATAGAGAGATTTCTTTTTTTTTTTAAACAGTTTTTATTAAAGTTTATAACCAAAAGAAAATGTTTACAGAAATTAACAAGGAAATCTCATTTCAATCAAAAATAAATAAATATTATAACAAAATCAAATAAAGTATTTACATCAGTGTCTTTAAGATACCATATAACAGATATAATAAGAATCTAAATAATCACTTTAAACAGTATATGAATCTTTATCTAGCATAGATTTCAGATTGGACCACAAAATATATGAAAAGGATGTTCTAGTAGTTCTTGACTTGATAGTCATCATTTCCAAGCAACAAATTTCAGTAAGAATATTTTTAAATTCTGCATAAGAAGGAGTGTGTTCTGATTTCCAGTTTCTGGTTATTACTTTTCTGACTGCTGTTAATACAGACCACGGAAGAGGATATTTCATTTTCCTAATACAATCTGGAATTGGGGTGTTAAATAACACCAAAGATTTAGTCAGTGTAAACTTATCCGTAAAAAGTGTTTGAAGGAGATAATTGACTTTTTCCCCAATATTGTCTCTAAATTATACAATCAAAAAACATATGTGACTAGTCAGGTTTAGTGTTCGATTTACATCTCCAACATAGTACTTCATTTTTGCTATCAGTCCTAATCTATGTGGTGTAGAAAAAGCTCTATTCATAAACTTCCAAGCATATATTCTCCATCTAAGTGATGATGTTGTATACTTAGATGATTCCAAAATAATTTTTTTTATCTGCTTCAGTAAGTGACTTTTTATTAATTGAAGTAAATTAGTTCCAAAAATGGTCTGGAACATTTGGTCTGGAACATTTTTTGTTTCTTTATTAATTATTATTATTTATATATATATATATATATATATATATATATATATATATATAGTTGAGAGCTTACATTCAAGTGTTGTATTTTGTTGCATACTAGAGACCAAACATTTTATTAATTTAGGTATTGATGTTCATGAATATTGAGGAATCAAAGGAGATAGAGAGATTTCTTAAGGCACTGTTCAGCTTAATAGGTTTTGCATTTTTTAGAGTGTCATTCCTTTTAACAATTTAATAACACAGACGGCAGTCTGCCTACTCTTGTAGCTTGCTGCATGACACAGTCTTTGATAAACACTCTATTATAAAGGTTCTAAGGAACTGTGGCTGTGCAGAACAGCTTCAGTAATGCTCTGTCTTGACTAGCATTTTGTTCAATATTCTGTGATGATATTCTCATAATATGAATTGATATTATAACTATGCATTAGTATTAAAATGTATAAATTGCTCACCCACATGGCCACTTATCAGGGCAAATTGCTTATGTTTCATCATCAATGAGTGATCACTATGGTCTAATGTTGTCTTTCTTCATTTTTTCTTTTCATTTGTCACAACTACATTCATGGGTGGACATAAAATAAACTGAATCTGGTTATGCTTTCATTTGTCTCTAATTGAAAGCATGTGAGTGATACGCAGAGATTTATGACATGTATTGCTCACTCAAACATATTTACATTATCCCAACAAAAAAGTAGAAACGAACCAGGCAGTAAGCAAAAAAGTTGCACGGACTGTTTATTGTAATGGCTTAGATTCGATTGTGGTAATCCCCCAACCTTCATCAGACACACACAAAATAACAACCATCCCTTCTTCTTTTTACAGCAGCATGTTCATTTTTTTTTGATTGAATTGATGATTATTTTTATTATAAGAGGCAAGCTATAAATACTATTTAAAATACAAAATACAATACAACTGTAGTTTTTCTTTTCCCACACAGAATAAGAATAATAAATAATGAATATAATATATGTAAATAATAAAAGTACATACACCATAATTTAACTGTAAAAAATAGAAATGTAAAAAAAATATAATGATAAAATGTTCATTCAATTTAAAATATAAATTACCATCACATTAAAATATTAATTAAATATAATTAATAAATAATAATAATGATAAATTATCATCCCCACACTATCAATTTACTCATATAGGCTGCCGTTCTAACAGAAAATACAAAACTGTGATCAGGTCATCGTGGGATATGCCTGGCAAGGGCATTTGTTAAATCCTTTCACATATGCTCATAAACTCTTTTCTTAAATGATCGCACTCTGCCACATAAGCATATGTATGCCGTGAGGCAGAAGGTTAACAACAAAATGCCCTTGCCAGGCATATCCATCGGCTGACCTTTTTCATGACACTTGTTTTTGTTATTCAAACAAATTAATGTTAGTATTAGGGTGGACCATGGCAACTTTAACAGAAGAACAAGAATTATTATGGCAAATTTAAAACGGCAGCCTATAAATCTTAAGCTAAAAATAATCTGGGTATTACCAAATAATAATCAAAATAATAAAGCATTAAAAAGGTGATGCCAATATATTAAGGGAAATAGGAATAACAATCGCGAGAATATAAAACAAACAAAATTTATAAATATAAAGCAAAATATAACATTATTATAATCAAATGTTTTATTTGAATGTTGTATTTTTGAGTTTGGGTTTGGTTATTGTTTTTGTTTGTGAATATTGCGTGGTTATTCTGTCATAATCATTCAAACATTGTTGCATTTGATATTTGAGTGTGTATTTATTTATTATGAATGAACAATCTTTATTTGGTTTGTCGACTGGGTCACAACCTCTTTTTCCCAAGAGGAAGAGTTAGTTCCTGCTGCTCAACACATCGGAACTAACCTACAGAATAACCAGAAGCAGCTAATGTTAGCGCCTCGCCCTATGGATCTTACTGCTTTGGTTAACATGCTGGTAATTATCACAGCAAGTTCAACTGATGGGAATGCTAGCGTGTGTTGCATCGTTTCCTCCTCGTGTGGGGCTGATTCAGCCAGCTCGGAACCATGAGTTTAACTGAAACTAACTCTAATGGAGCAGCTGGTGAATAATACAGACTTGCTACTTCATGGGGCTAATGATAGTACATCCATACCATCGATAGCTACCTTTAGCAAAGAAGGACTTTTTCTCATCAATGGACAATACTAACTCTAATGTAGCCGCTAATCCTGATGTAAATAATATGGTGAGCTCATCTATGTTCATTGATAAACTGAATTTATTTGATAAAAAGTTGTTTCATTGCAGAAAACTTCAATTAGAAGTTTCATATTTACAGGAATGTATTAATTTAAAAATAATCCCAAACGCCAGTGGCGTTACCCTGCAGGATATTTGATAAACAGGGCATCGAGTTCTTAAATTCTTTGATTAATTTTTATAATGTGGAACTTAATATACTGCAAGGTGATTTGTCACAACTAGAAATGTTTCTTCAGAGTCATACTGAATTTATCAGATATAAATATGATTATGCAAGGATTTTATCTAGCATTGATGCAACTATCAATAAATTGGTTATTAACAAGAAAAGAAAAATTGATCGAGATTTAAAAGAATATAGTAATAATCAATCTAATTTGCTCAATACAGATAATAATCAAGTTTTGATGGCACTGCCAGTGGATGTACAAGATAATAATGATAATTAAATCAAAGCCATCATGTTAATAATACTAATACAAATGGTGGCAATCATAACCAGGGCCAACAGGCTAATAATTCAATGCTAACAATCAGGGTTTTCCGAGCAGGAACAACAACAACTCCACATTCAATCGTGTCTTAACTAGTCAGTCAGGAGATTTTAAGATCTACAATTATACAGTGCTCACTGTGGAGCAGAATGTCATTAATTTTCTATCGAGAGGCCAAATGTAATGCAGTTAGAACTATTGTAGATCTGAAATTATATGTTAATTAAACTTGGCATTTAGACTAGGTAATACACCATCTCTTATAGATACTCATAGAGTTTCAAGCATTTTCAACCCCATTACACAATTCCCTTAATGTCTTTGAGAGAGTGTGTGAGAATGATTTAAGATCTATGATCAATAATAGACCTAATCTTTATAATAAGAAATCTAACACATCTCAAGAAGAATTAGCATTCTTGTCTCTTCTTAATGAATGCAACATTAGGGTCATGTCTCCAGATAAAGGAGGGTTTAGTATTTATGGATGAATACTATTATGAAAACAGGTTATTAGAACACCTAGACTCATAGCTATACACAGTCTAGTTTGAATGAAATACACATGGCATATAACAAAATTGATGATTTGTTTATTGAAGGCATGATAGATTCACTATCTAAATATGTCAGCGCCAAAAATTCCTACCTTGTTTGGCACACCAAAATCCACAAAGATCTAAAAATCCTCCTTTTAGACCAATGGTGGGAATGGGAGGGTCCATCACATATGCTTGTGCTAAACTGGTAGATGAGATTTTGAAACCTTTACTAAAAACAGAGCGTCAAATATGCAAAGATTCTTGGAGCTTTTTACAAAGTATAGACAAAATGACTTTTGACATAAATTGTATATTTTTAGTGGTAGACATCAAAGATCTATATACAGTCATACCGCAGAGATTAGGCATAGAATGGACAAGGGACTTTATGCTAAGGAAAAAAGCTTCCAATGATCAGATGAACCTTGTTGAGACCTTATTAGAAGTGATTTTGTTCAACAATTTTCTCACCTTTAAAGGACAATTTTATCTTCGATTGCGATGGGGTCCCCTGTGGTTGCAGTTTTGCAAACTCTGTTTTAGCACATTGGGAAAATGAATTCCTTTTTCAGAACAATTTGTACATACAACATGTCACTTGGTATAACAGGTACCAAGATGACATGTGTTTTTTCTGGAATGGGCCAGCTGACTTAATTCCTCACTTTATGGAAAGCCTTTCAAGTATGACTAACTTTTACAATTTACGATTCAGTAGGCATTAATGAGATGTGTTTCTTAGATGTAAAATTAAGTAAAGATTTATTGAATAATAAATACAAATCTGAGATATTCAGGAAGCCCACACACTCTAATTCCTTTCTTCACTACACAAGTTGTCATCCTTTTCATCAGGAAAGGACAGTTTGTTAGGGCTGCCAGGATGGTGTCAGACAAAGATGACTTCATAACGGAATGTGATTGTTTGAGCAATAAGTTTGCCATGAGAGGGTATTTAATTAAGGAAGTTATGGATGAGGTTGTTTCAAAACGCAATGCAGGCACACTCCCACCCCCTAAATAGGGGGGGGGTATTATACAAAACGTTTCAAAGCATAATGCAGGGCAC
This sequence comes from Protopterus annectens, assembly GCF_019279795.1. Classification (NCBI taxonomy): domain Eukaryota; kingdom Metazoa; phylum Chordata; order Ceratodontiformes; family Protopteridae; genus Protopterus; species Protopterus annectens. Next base: position 530,001,461 of record NC_056743.1, read on the forward strand.
TTCAGACCCCTAATAGGAGATTATACAAATATATCGAGTCATCAAATAAAGACACATCACAATTTAATATTAATTTTATTTTCAAAACTGGAACTTTATCATTGAAGACACAGATTTAGTGAAAGTAATTGGTACAAAACCTAAGAGAGGCATGAATTTGAAGAGTTTGTTGGATAATTCTAGCCACAAACCAACAAAGATAAATGTTGGTATGTCAAAATGTGGCATGTGTCCCCAATGTAAACATATAAAGATAGGCAATAAAGTATGCATTAGGGAATAAACTATGCCATAAAAGGAAACATAACTGTGATAGTACCAAAGTGGTTTATGTGGCAGAGTGCACAAAATGTTGCGCTTTTTACATAGGCAAAACGGAAAGATCATTTAAGAAAAGAGTTTATGAGCATATGTATGCGTAGGCAGAAAGGATTTAACAAATGCCCTTGCCAGGCATATCCACGATGAACCTGATCACAGTTTTGTATTTTCTGTTATTCAACAAATTAATGTTAGTATTAGGGGTGGACCATGGCAACTTTGGTTAGAAGAACAAGAATTATTATGGCAAATTAGAGCAGCCTATATTTCCCTGGTCTAAATGAGTATACATCATTAAAGAGCATTCTAAAATTAAAAGCATTAATGAGGTGATGCCAGTGTAGTTGGCTAGGTTTATGGAATAATTACCAAATAATAATCAAACAAAAATAGCACAATATAATGTAAATAATAACATTATTAAAGTAGGATATTCATTGGCGAGGTTTATTCTGTTATGTTTTGTTTGGTATAAGTTGGTGTTATTCTGTTTTTTTGTTCACATGTCCAAATGTTGTTCAAAAGAATTTTAACATTGGAGTTAAACATGACATGATAGTGTGGGGATGATAATTTATCATTATTATTATTCTCAATTAATTCAATGCATTTATTTTAATGTGATGGTATTTTATTATGAATGAACATTTTTAATATTCATATATATTTTACATTAACTTACAGTTAAATTATGGTGTATGTACTTTTTATAGAGATTTATTTACATGTATTATATTCATGGTTTATTATTCTGTTGTTTCGTTGGGAAAAACTACAGCCTTCTTGTATTTTGTATTTTAAATAGTATATTTATAGCTTGGCTCTTTAAGTATAAATAATCAATTATTCAATCAATGAAAATGGAATCTCATTAAGCCATGGCTTAAAAGAAGGGATTATGGTTGTTATTTTGTGTATGTCTGATGAAGGTTGGGGATTACCTCGGACCCTTACAATAAACAGTTTTTTGTTGGAATCTTGTTTGTAGTTTTATCTATATTTACATTATCAACTCTAGTGAACACTACTCTAAGGGTTCATTCTATGGACTACATAGTTTTGTAGTATTATTCAAGTGTTCTGAATAGACTTGTCCGTATTTATCTTCCCTTATTGATACATTTCTAAATCTACTTCACTCAGTTATAATATATTTTTAGTATGTAGGAGGGTGTTTATCTGACATAATCATTAGTATATTGGTCATATCAGAATATTGGAGACTATTTATATATATATATATATATATATATATATATATATATATATATATATATACTACTCTCAGGCTAAAGAGAACTAATGTTAAGCAACATCTACTGTGTTATAAATGATATTTTACTTTATGAATGTTTAAGTAGTGCATGATAGGATGATTATACTGTGAAAAAGTCTAATCTATTATAAAATTAAATTGTATTACCAAATCAATACTCATTTCCATAGATTATATTAATTTGTTATTAATAGTTATATAGGGAAAATAGTAACTAATATTGTTAAATCTCCAAGATAAGAGAAAAGGTGTACTGGAGCTTGAAAGGGGTTCGTTTTTTTTTTTCTTTCTTTTTTTCACGAGGGAAGTTATGGTAGGCAATATGTTAGATTTCTTCTCATCTAGCAGATTGGAAGTGTATTTGCCTTCCTGTACATTACAGGGTTTACAAACATATTTATATATTTGTTGTTATACAAGTAATTTTGGCATTTTTCTTTTTTTTTTCTTTTTTTCATTGGCCTGAACTAAACTCTATTTTAAGTTATTTGACCAAAATTAAAATATCGACTACAATGAGAATTATTAACACAGTAGTTACACATTTTACATTTGGTATGGTATTACAAAATATAATACAAAACAAATATGATGTAAAGTTAAATACTGAGAATGGACTTAACTATTTAAACACTAACAGTTTAAACAATCCAAGGAAAATATCTAATTTATTAAGATATATGAAATTAAGTAAAGTACAAGTAGTATTTCTTCAAGAGACTCACTTCAAAACAAATGATACCTTTGGCTGGAATCCTAATGAATATATGATCTTATCTTACTCTTCATATAAGAAAAAGACTAGGGGAACTTTAATTTTATGGGAAAAACATGTCACTATGCTTCAAATCATTTACAAATATGAAGATAATGAAGGACTCCTAGCCATAGTAATAGTAAAATATAACAATAGACTCTGGACAATAGAAAATATATATTGGTTTCCAGGTATTGGGGTTGGGACAATAAGAAAACACTTAGATCTAATAACTAGAGTATATAAAGGAAATTTGATTTTGGGAGGTGACTTTAATTGTATATTGGATAAATCAGAGACCACAAGCAAAAGAAATGTATGTGCAAGTTTTATAGGGATGCTACTTAAGAAATGGGAAGAAAGTTTAAATCTAATTGATACATTTAGCTATAAGGAGAACAATTCATTATTATTTTTACACCAAGACCACAGATTTGGGACACATACAAGAATTGATAAAATCTTCATATCTCAAGAGCTAAATTCAAAAATAATAACATTTTCCATAATGCCTTGTCCCTTTTCAGACCACAATTCATTCATTCCCACAATAGATACAGATTATAAGAAATTAATTTTTATGTCAAGAATGCCACCTTACATTACAAAATTAAAACGATATAAACCTTGGTTAGATTCAGAAGTACAATTCTTTTTATATATAAAATATACTACTGAATTAAATGTAATTAAATCTTTGGGATACCTTGAAAGCCTATCTAAATGGAAACATGTTTTCATGGTATAAAAACAAGCTAAAAGAGTGGGAATCAGAATTATGGAACATCCAAAAACAAATTACAGATCTCACTATTAATTCATCTACTTACACAAAAAAATAATCATAAAAAAACATTGGAAGACTTAAACAAAAGATATAATGAAATCCTAACTCACAAAACTAATATAGTTGTAGAAATGTTAAAACTTAGTTTCTATGCAGTATCACCCCAAACATATGCATACTTTAGCAATAAGATTAAAAAAACATTGAAGTGAAAATAATATTACAAATATTATACATGAAGGAAGGGAAAAAAAACAAAAAGGTTTCGGATATAAATGATATACTAGATGCATTTAAACATTATTTCTCTGACCATTATAATGATACTTCACATATAACTAATAAATCAAACTTAGACCTGAAATTAGTAAAGGTAAAGGCGATACCAGAAAAGTTAAAGTTAGACATTAAAAAACAAATATCTTTAAAAGAAATTACTAAAAAAAATCAAGGAAAGTAAAAGTAATAAAACACCAGGAATTGATGGAATAATTAATGAATTGTATAAGATATTTCCATCTTCAGTAATATCATTGTTTCACAAAACGTTGAATGAAATTCTAGCACAAAACACAACTCAAATTTCATGGAGATACTCCTTAATTACACCTATTATAAAAGAAAACAAAGACCCTTTACAGTGTAAATCTTATAGGCCAATACCTTTACTTAACAATGATTATAAAATTTTCATGTCAATATTAGTAGAATTAAAAAATCATTGACACACATAATAAATGAGGATCAAACAGGATTCATTTATAAAAGACACACACATGACAACATACAAAGAATTCTAACACTCATAGATTTTCTAAACAGAAACAACCAAGAAGCTCTAATAGTAGCTTTGGATATAGAAAAAGCCTTTGATTTGTTGAGTTGGGATTTTCTTTTTAAGGCTTTAGAATTGTTTGAATTTTCTACTAATTTTATTATGCTAATAAAGAATATTTATAAAAATAATTTGGCTTATGTAAAACTTGAGCCATTTACCTTGAAGGCTATTGAAATAACCAAAGGTACAAAGCAGGGATGTCCAAAGTCTCCCATCCTGTTTGCCTTAGGAATTGAATTATTTGTCTCATTACTACGCCACAACTCTAATATATCAGGCATAGATGTATATGGTCAACTCAATTCAAAAATTATGTTATTTGCTGATGATGTTTTACTCACGTTATCTGTCTCAGAGAAATCAGTGCAAAAACTAGATGAAACAGTGGAAATGTTTTATCATATTTCCAGCCTTAGATTTAACAAGGGAAAATCTAATTATATACATTTGAATAAAAAGAGAGAATTTACCTTAACTACAAATTGTGTGATAGGAAAACAAGTTTCCATAATAAAACATAAAGGAATAACGCTATGTGATAATTTGGAATCTACGTTAGCCACAAATTCTAAAAAACATAATTAATAAAATAAAAATGTTAATAGTAAACTGGAATAAAATGTTCTTGAGATTTGACGACAGATTACAAATAATAAAAATGACAATACTTCCAAAAATCAATTACATTGCACAAGTTATTCCTATAGTTCCTAACAAGAAAATCTTGAAAGAAATAAAGAAAATTCTATTAAACTTTCTTTGATATGCAAAAAGAAATAGAATAGCCTATACACATCATATTAGATTTTGGGAAATGGGTTGAATTAAACTTCCAAATCTAGATACACAAATAAAAGCTTCCATATTAAAAACTATCATTAATTGGCTAGATCCTAATTATTCTTCAACATGGAAAACATTGCACACTATTATTTTCCTAAATGAAAATAAAATAATTAAAAATTGTATATTAAGTGAACAAAATAATAGGATGTGGCACATACTGACTGTTAATATTCAATATAATACAACAAAACCAAAAAACTTAGATTATATAAATAATATTTACAATTTATTCAGACGATTTATATATACTAACACAAATATTAAGATTTGGCTAGACTTTATAATACCCTTTAGATCACATTTCTTCAATAAAATTCATGATGTTATTTTAACTAGATGGGAAGGGAAACGCTTGACTTGGCAACGTTGTATAGAGAATCAAGTAGTATTGGACATTCAACAAATTCAGAATAAATATGACATTCCATCAGCAGACTGGTTGATACTACAAAGCATATTATCATATGTTAAGGACCTTAATAGTAAAATTATTAATTCTCCTTATAAAACTAGCCTGAATTCAAGAAGTCTAATATCTGAAGTTATTTATGACAATTATAATTGAGTTATTTATGACAATTATAATTGGATGAATCTAATTTCAAAATTACACAAAATATTGATAACATATAAAACTAATCCAAATGCAAGATATTGGAATTTCATAGCAAAAGGATGTCACACTAATATATCAATTGAGAGTAAAACAAATCTTTTATATTCTGTTAACTTAACATTTAATTTACAAGTATGGAAATATTTACATGGAAATACATTCACAGGGCATTTGTTACACCTGATAAACTAGCCAAATTTAATTCACTTGATAAATCCATTTGTTGGAGATGTTCTTTAAACTGTAAAGCTGATTGGTCTCGTATTTTTTTTTTATGTATTAATATAAAAAATTCTGGGAAGAAATTATTATTTTTCTCCAAGCTATATTCACAGATACCTTTATTTTAACCAAATCTTTAGTCCTCTTAAACATTAATGACACTATTGGAATGAATACAAAAGATCTATACCTACTTTGGTCTATACTAGCTGTGGCAAGAAAATGTATAAATAGAAAGTGGAAGTCTTCACAAGAACCTACTCTGGAAGAATTCTTGAGATTGATGGAAGAAACAGCAACATTAGAAATCAAGGTGAAGGAATCAAGACTTTCACCTAAAACATGGACAAACAATCTTTGGGAAAAAACTTTTAACTCCTATTGAGACATTAAAAATGAACCCTAAATAATTAATGTGTAACTTTATAATTTATTATTTGAATATTATACATTTTTGTTACCAAATTCATATATTTTATTAATTTTTTTCCCTCTTTTGTTCAGGTCAATTGTACATAGTATATATAAAGGTTTATAATACTTGTTTATTGATGATTGTACTGTTAAACATATTATTTGGAAAATAAAAAAAAATTGAAAGAAAAGACAGTTGTTGCTATTCAGGATCTGGTCACAGAGGTACCTACAAAAGAAAAAAAAATGAAAAATATTTTTAGAGGTATTATCTGTGGGATTCTGTCCTTTTGTTACTGGAATTAACTCTATCACCAAGACTTTAATTAATTTGGCATATGAATGTTTTCCAGAATTTACATTAGAGTAATTTCATATAGGTCATTGTTTTGTAACTGTTTTGCAATCTGGATGCTATAAATTCACATGAAATAATTATGCTATTCTTTTAAAGAACTTTCAGAAAAGTACATAGTGACTGTGCAACTTTGGACATAGAATTTGTTTTCCATCTCACTGTTAAAAATCTTTGCTATGCATCCTGTTTATGATGACAAACATTTGTGGACTGGGGCAGACTTTTTGGGCTCTCTTTAAAACAGAACAACAAAAAGTGATTGATTTGCCTAGTGTAGAGCTGTTGTAAGGTCACTGATGTTCTATACATTTTATGGGATAGCCCAGACTTAGTTATTCTTCTGAAACTCTTGAGCATTTATTTGGACCCTGTTCTAAGGGGTACTGCGATGTCTATAGAAATGTAGAGTCATGGAGAGAACAAATGTAGATAGTTCTGTTATAAGTGGTGGTAAAACAGTCATATTTTGTTAGACTGTTTTGAATATAACCCTTTTCATGCTTCTGGAGGAAGTGTTTAGTAGTAATAAATAATATCCAATTGATACCCTGAGTTTTAAATAAACACAATGTATCTTCACATCCCCTTGAAGACATTAGTGACCCAAACTATGATGGGTTGCCTAATTCCTCTGTTTCTGTAAAGAAACAATTTGTTGTCCTACCTAGAGATGAATATAAACCTTGTACAGGTATATGTTACACAAAGAAAAAGAAAGTTCAGAACAGAAACAGACAAGGCTGTCTCCAGTCTTAAGAAAGAAATAAGGCAATATTACTAAACTGCCTGTAAATGCTAATAGTATCAAAAATGGTGTTTAGGACCTAGCTATTGAACGTTGGTGTAGAACTGTTTGCATTAGTGCTATTTGTCTTTTAGATGCTAAATAATTATCCCATACTCTGAGGTTACACTTTGAAACATTATGAGGGGCAGAATTATTGAAGTCCTTTGAAACTAATGCTTGCTCTTGTCTTGCAATATTGTTTAAATTGTTGACATTCTGTTTGGATGTTTTGGTGGGAAGGGATGGATGCATGCATGCTTTCTACAGAATTAGTTGCAAATCATAAATATTGCAGAGTTGTCATGTGTGAATTGATTAAAACTGTTGATAGGCAAGGTATATTCTCTGATTGTTCTTTCTTCTTTGGATATTTTTTTGTTGGAGATTTTAATTGTAACTTTGTGATTACTGCTCCAGATGCAAAAATTCTTCTTAAACCAATATATACAAGACATATATGGTTGTAGAATAACAAGGAGTAGGCTTATGGAAAGTTAAAATTTCAAAATGAAATTGTTTTATGCCTTTTGTAGATATAAGGGAGGCAGATGATGGTCTTCTTTAATTTTCTTTTTTGAATATTGTGTCATATGGCTTAGTGCTCATGATGTTCAAAATGAATCAGTTATTAAAAAAGGGATAACATATTTAACAGTGCCTTGTGCTGATGACTGCCTATTAAGGAACATAGTGTTTACACTATGACAACATGAGACATCTACATCATACTTGGGTAGACTGGTGGATTTAATTTAAAGAAAAATATAGAGCAGATTATTTGGAACAGCTAAAGGTATATAACAGAGAGTTTACTCACTGGTTATACTGATAATCTTGATAAAGATGACATTGATTGTTTGAATAATGAAACAGAAATTTATCAAACTATTTATAAGAGGTTACAAGGTTTGTTAAAAGGACAAGCTTTTGTTATACATGGTAATAAGGATAGTTCTTCATTTCTGGGTAAAGCCTTTTACTTGACTGCAAAAATCATTAAATGACTCCTTGTTATTAGGGATAATTAGAAGTTATGTACTCACCATAACGTTCCATCTGAGTAGGTGTATTCATTTGTCTGCAACCTGTGGGTTATGGATCCGATATCGGATCCGAACCGGCATGGTTTTCCAGCTATGGATCCAAGCTCTCAGCTCCTCCCCTCACCCATAATGCCCTGCTCTACCCTCATGACCTCAGATCGAGTTTGCCAAAGCAACAACACCCTGAAAAGGGTAACATAGAATATGCAGGAAACTGAAAGGCCAGGGGGATAGGAGGGCGGGATGGTTGCAGACAAATGAATACACCTACTCAGATGGAACGTTATGGTGAGTACATAACTTCTAAATCTGAAGTAGGAGATTCATTTGTCTGCAACCTGTGGGACAGAGTCCCCAGCTACCTGAATCTTGGGCGGCCATCATGGAAGGATATTCTGGAGCACCGCGGAGCCAAAGGATGCTCTACCCCTAGATGCAAGATCCAACTTATAGTGGGAAATAAACGTATGAGATGAAGCCCACGTGGCTGCTGCACAAATATCATCTAGAGGAATCCTAGCCTTGAAGGCTGCCGAGGTAGATACTGACCGGGTTGAATGGGCATGAACACCCTCCGGTGCGGGCCTTCCTGAAGCTTGATAAGCCAATAAAATGCACTGTGAAATCCAGCGGGACAGAGAAACTTTAGAGATTGGCTTGCCCAAATTGAATTTTGCAAAGGAAATAAACAGCTGGTCAGATTGCCTATGACCAGCTGTCCTGTTCAGATAAAATCTAAGTTGCCTGTGAACATCTAGTGAATGTAGCTTATATTCACCTTTGTTTTCATATTTAGGGAAGAAAACACGGTGGTTAATGGACTGATTGATGTTCGCTTCAGAAGCGATTTTAGGAAGAAAGGACGGGTTGGTCCTGAGGGAGACACGGTCCGGATGAAATACCAAGTAAGGAGGTTTAGCTGATAATGCTTGAAGTTCAGAAACTCTCTTGGCTGATGTAATGGCTACCAAAAAGGCTGTCTTGTAGGACAAGAATTTGAGATCCACCGTAGCCGCTGGCTCGAAAGGAGGGGCGGTCAAGGCCTGTAGGACCAGAGAAAGGTCCCAAGGAGGAACTGCTTGTTTTATAGGGGGCCTGAGAAGAAAAGTACCTTTGAGAAAAATTTTACACAATTTGGCTGACATAAGAGGATTAGAGTCATGGCCAATGTGATAGTGAGAAATTGCCGCCAGCTGTACTTTGACTGTGGAACTGCTGGCACCATCATTAAAGAGAGTGGTTAGAAAGTCAAGTACTAAAGGAAGAGGAACCGTGAAGGGATTCAGGCCTTGCCGCTCCGCCCACAAAGAGAAACGTTTCCACTTGCTTCGGTAAACCTTTCTAGTGGATGGTTTATGAGCTGCCACCAAGATTGCCTTAACCGGTGATGAAATACCGGGAGTCCTAATCAAGAGTGGAACTGGAGCAGCCAAGCGGTCAGCTTCAGGTTGTCCAGATTCGGAGGAGGAATGCAGGATGGATGGGAAATCAGATCCGGGATGGGATCTAGAATCCAAGGAGGATTCACCGAGTGAGACCTTAGGAAGGGGAACCAGATCTGTCGAGGCCAGAATGGAGCAATGAGAATCATTCTGCAACCCACCCGAGAGGCTTTCTGAAGAACTTGGAGCATCAGAGGCAAGGGTGGATAGGCATACAGAAGACCGGGTGGCCAAGCATGCACCAGAGCGTCTCTTGGGGTACCTCCGGAGGAGGTATTAGAGCGAAAAACTGTCGCACTTGGTGTTTGAGGGAGAAGCAAAAGATCGCATGAAGGGTTCCCCACCATGCGAATATGCGTTCGCTACTTGACAATTGAGAGACCACCGTAAGGGGTCAGAATGGTGCGACTGAGCTTGTCCGCTAGGATGTTGGACCGACCGGAATGTGCGTTGCTATTAGAAAGCGATTGGTGGAGATTGCCCATTCCCAAACTCTCATGGCCTCTCGACAAAGAGGGTAAGACCTTGTTCCCCTTGCTTGTTGATGTACCAGACAACAGACATGTTGTCCGATTGAATCGCAATTGTTCCCAAGGGAAGAAAGTCCTGAAGTGCTAGCAATGCTAAGAGCACTGCTCTCATCTCTAGAACACTGATATGCAGTAAGGTCTCTGAATCGCTCCACGTGCCTTGGACGGTCCGCCCAAAGTGCCCCCACCCGAGGCGGAGGCGTCCGTGGTCACCGTGGCGAGAGGGGAGAAGCACAAAATGGGCGGCCTTTGTGGAGATCCGGAGAGTGGAGCCACCACAAGAGGGACCGCTTGCAAGCCTTGCTGATCGCTATGGGATGATGCATGGGGAGAGCAAGGTATGACCACTGTACTAAGAGCGTCCACTGTAGAATGCGCATATTGAGCCTGGCAAGAGGAAGAAGTGCTATAGCCGATGCCATGGACCCTAGAGCCCTCAGGACCAACTCCGCTGGAACAGAACTTGAATGGAGAATGGCCCGCACCTGGAGCTGCAGATTTAGAACCCTGTCCGCAGTGAGGAAGGCTCGTAAACTCCTTGTGTCTAGCCTGGCCCCTATAAAATCTAAGAGCTGTGTGGGCGCCAGGTTGGACTTTTTTGTATTTATTGTGATGCCCAGAAAGGGAGCAAGATGGAGAAAGGAGTCTCGCCAATAGAAGTAGATGCCTTGTTGGGCGGTAAGAAGCCAGTCGTCCAGGTAGGGAAAGACCTGCACCCCTGAAGCCTCAGGTGGGCCGCTACCACTGCTAATACTTTGGTGAACACCCTGGGGCTGTGGTGAGACCAAAGGGAAGGACCCGGAACTGGTAGTGACTGGCTCCCAGCCGAAGCGGAGAAACCTCCTGGAGCGCCTGTCCATTAGGATGTGGTAGTAGCGTCCTTGAGGTCTATCGAGCACATCCAGTGATTTTCTCCCAGAAGGGGAGAATAGATTGCAGAGTGACCATTCGAATTTTTCTTTGGGGACTGCCAGATTCAAGAGAGAGAGGTCTAGGATTGGTCTTAGTTCCCCGTCTTTTTGGCACTAAAAGAATCTGGAGTAGAACCCTGATCCGATCTGGTCTGGGGGAACGGGCTGGATGGCTCTTTTCTTTAGCAGATGGCCAATTTCTGCCAAAGCGGCCTCCCGTTGACCGGGTGGGACGTCTGGGAGGGACTTCAACTTTGGAAGGTGAAGGAAAGGAATGCGATATCCCTGGATATGATTTGGAGAACCCAGCGGTCCGATGTTATGGACTCCCATGCCGTTAGGTGCCCCAACGTCCCCGACTGCCTCCAGAGTAGAGCAGTCGGGCAACCTCAGGGTTGCTGCGCGGGCCGTTCAGAGAAAGGTTCCCTGGACCCGAAGTTTCTGGGAGCCCCTCTGCCTCTAGGGCGGCGTCCTCCCTGTCCTCCTCTGCCACGGAAGGACTGGTTGTCCGGAGCAGGCTGGGACTGCTGCGACTTCGGAACCACATCTTCTTCTGACCCTTTTGGTTCCTAGAATAGGGCCTCTGGGGTGCAGAGAAGCGGATTCCGACGGCAGACAGCGTCTTCCGTCCTTTTCGCTCTGGGTCAACGCCTCGCGAACGGTCTTGCCAAACAGAGCAGAACCATCAAAGGCGTTAAACGACGCTTTGAAGGGCTCAGAAAAATCGCAGTGACGGAGCCAGGCCTGACGTCGAGTGACCAGTCCTGTCCCCGCAGCTCTAGCGGCGCCTTCCGTTGCATGGGAGAGTAGCCGCATAGAAGTATTTGTAACTGACCTAAGAGTGGCCATACGGGTGGAGTGCAGAACTCTGTCCTCCTCCGAAATGGACTCAGGGGGGGATGCAGCGTATTCCTTAATAAGATCTCGCTGCATCCTAATGACATGTGCCAAATAGTTCAGCGCCCTTACCGAGAAGGTCGCCGAACTGAACATCCGCTTCCCCAAGCGGTCCATCATCCGAGACTCCTTGCTCGGTGGGTGGACTGAGGACTCTCCTGAGCCAGTTCCCTCTTTGTGGCCGCCGTCAACATGGCATCTACCGGAGGCCCCTTACTCCAATGGGCCCGGTCGGATGGCGGACTAAGGATCCTATCCGGTCTTTTGGGAATTGGCTCCACGGTGTCCGGTTCCTTCCACGCCCTGGTGGTAATAAGGTCCACCAGGGGGTCGGCAGGGGGGGACACCCAAGAGGTAGACGGGCCCGTTTCAAATGCCTCCAAGAACACGGACTCGTCCGAGGAAGACTTGGGGCAGACCACCCCTTATACGGAGCATTTCCATGATGTCTCCAAAGGAGACATCCTCGGGGTGACCGTGGGGAGCCTTCCCTTCCTCCAAGTCCGTGTCTTCTGTAAGAGACTCGGGAGTCAATGTGCCTCCTTTTGCACGTATGCTTGCGAGGGACATCCTCTGGGGGCTGTCAGAGGAGTCTCGCAGCACCAATTTGCTCCATAGGAGCAACTTGGGGCACAGAAACGGGCTGTCCCAGGGGCCGGATGGTGGAAGCCTGGCCCAGTGCAGAGGGAGCGGGACGGAGCCGAACAAGTGCCGGGGTCCGGAGACCCTCAACAGAGCCCTCTCCACTACATCAAAAGCCGAAGGGAGCCGACCTCGACCAAAGGATCCGACAATCGGCTCCCCTCGATCCGAAGAGTGGACGGAGCCGGCGCCTGGCGCCGGATCCGGGACAGTACGCTCCGACACAGACGGCACCGAAGGAGCACTGATCCCCGGATCCGGCTCGGATCCAGGCTCCGAGAGGTCGGGTCCGACGCTCGAGGGCAGGGTCGGATCCGGCACCAGTACTATCGGCGCCGACCCACCCCCGGCTCGGCTGCTCGGCTCCAGCTGCTCCGAACCCGGATAGCGGGTCGGAGAAGGAGCAATAGGCTTAAAAGGGTGTTGAACTCCCCGGAGGGGAGGCAAGAGCACTCCCATCTGCATCTGGGCCTGGATGAACCTTCTCATCATCCGGTCCAGATCAGCATCAGAAAGGCTATGAGTAGATCTCGACGAGGCTACCGAGGTAGGCCTGGAGTGCCTCCTCGATAGCCTCGATGAGATCGGGTCTCCTCCTCCTCAGGACCCGGTGAAAAGCACACAGGGGACCGGAGCCGAAGGAGGAGACCGAACCGACGGAGCCGGGGAGAAGCCGCTTGGCTGGCGGGGCGAAACAGAGGTCTCGGCCCGCCTGTGGTGCTTCTCCCTCCGTCCTTTACCAGCATCCCTCTCCTCTCCAGAAGCGGGAGGTTGAGTCCCAGGAGCAGGAGGGTGCCACAGGGGAACAACCGTAGCCACAGCTGTTCCCGAAGGAGCGGAGGCGGAGCCGAGTCTGGCGGTAAAGACCCGCCAAGACAAGCTTGGACCTCCGCTCCCTCAGTGCCCTGGGGTTGAACCCTGCACAAATGGAACAACCAGATGTGAGGTGTTCAACCCCGAGACACTTAACACACCGAGTGTGGCCATCAGCCGGTGAGAGCTTATGGCCACACTCAGAGCATTTTGAAAAAATAGATTTAGGCTGGTCAGCCATAATCTATAAACTACTTAAAGCTACTAAAAGTAACTAAAAACAAAAAGACACACAGGCCCGACACACACACTCTACGCAACAGCGAGGGGAGGGAAAAAAAATTACTTAATTTAACTCAAATTAAACTTTTCAGAAAGGGAAACCTAAACTTTCACACAGAATTAATCAAATAACCAAAAAATTTTCTGATTTTACAGGTAATAAAGTACCACTTAGCTGAGAGCTATGAATGCAAATCCAGTCACCAGCGCGGCAAACGAGATCTGAGGTCATGAGGGTAGAGCAGGGCATTATGGGTGAGGGGAGGAGCTGAGAGCTTGGATCCATAGCTGGAAAACCATGCCGGTTCGGATCCGATATCGGATCCATAACCCACAGGTTGCAGACAAATGAATCTCCTACTTCAGATTTTATATTCTCCCAAAGCAGATATTCTTAAGTATGCAGAACATTAGATTTCTAGCAAATGCAGAAAATATGGGAATCTAGAATTGCTTGAGTGACCCATTAAACAGTTTATTTAATAACAATGCTTAATGGATGCTATTTTTATTAAAATACAAATGGACAGTTTTGATTGGTCTTAATGCTTGAAGTACTCCTGGTATTGATAATATCTCTTATCTATAAAAGAATTATGGATTATCATAAAAATCTTTTTTAAATGTCATAAATCAGTGATTAGAACATAGCTTTTGTAAACATGAAGTATGTGATGGGTTTTATTTATTTATTTTTTTAGAAATGGAAAGGTGGCAGTTGTAATTTTAAAATTGGGTGAAACAGTGTTGCCCTTTCAGTGGGATCATTTTTATACTCGTTCTATGGCTAAAGGAAATGTAATGCATGTTAATGATAAATGAATGCAAGGTGGTGTTTGTATTCCTTTTTATTATCATATGTGGTTAATTTAATACTAGTTACCAAGAATAGTTTGTTCTAATCAGCAGAAAAGCATTGATTTGTGAAGGGATAAAATATTCAAACCTACATGACTCTCTTTTTCACAAGTAAATTTTCTAAGTATTCAATTTGTTAGGAGAGTATGTGGCAGATGGCAGTGGAAGGCTTTGTTTCATTTTTTTCCTGATATTTATTTAATTTATTTTATTTTATTTTACATTTGTTTACCACAAAGGCACCTTTTCAGAAGAGGCCTGGGGAAAAAAGCCCTGGTACATGCAGTACTAACAAAATCTTTTAAGATATACAATATCAGCAATGTTAGCTGAATACAACTAAAATAAATTTTCCAATGTCAAAATAGATGAGATGATAAGTATACATAAAGTAGTAAGGTGTTTTATACTAATTATATTCTATATAGTTAATGTTAAATAACTATACATTAGGACAGATGTCACAATGCAGAGTACTGAGTTATTTATAAAGAGTGAAAAGCAAAAGGTTGATTTAATTATGAGATATAGATGAAATGAGTGGTAAAGAGTTAAGAGAGACATAGGTATAAGGTAGAATGGAAGGCAGAGTGACAGTAAGAGAGTAGATAAGAGCAGAGGTATAGTAGAAGAGGAGAAAGAAGCAAAGATTTTAAACTTAATCCGAAGATGTACATCTACAGAGCCAGGATGTTGTGAGGTGTTTTCTTAGGAGTGCTTTGAATGCCTGTTAGTTTTAAAGAAGGCTTAGAGCATGTAGGAGGGCATTTGTAGTTTCTGCAAGCATTTTGAATTTAATTAAGAGGAAATTAGTATAGTTTGGAGTATTAATGCCACACAATTTTATAAGGGCAAAAAACATAAAGAGAATTCTCTTTAAATTTTTTTGGGTGAGCATGGCTGAATTATATTATTTATATAATTATTTAATTTATTTAGTTTGTTTATTATGGTAGTACACTGATCACAATAGTCACTTTGCAGCACAGCCCAGTTTCTTAAAAGAGGTATAATAAATGATACATAGGAGAAAGGTGGTTTATGGTTAATTAATCCCATATTCTGTGCTCATTGCATTCATATTATATTTTGTGTCTGGCAACACGCAAACATTTTGAAATGCTAAATTATACACAAAGAGTAAAATAAATGATTTTTGAGTGATGCAGCAACCCCAGGAAATCTTTACATGGAATGGTTTGTGATTTTTTTTTAGGATGTTACCAATGCTTGTAACTGCATACAAGCTGCAGATGGCGAGTGTTGAGAAGAGAACAATACTAATTTTATGAACTCTAACTGTACACTGACTTACAAACAGGTCTCATTTGCATCATAGTATTAGAACTGAAAGCCCTTTGTTATCCTTGTATGCATGGTATGTCTGTGAACCAATGGCTGTTGAAACCCCCTCACATATGCTGTTAGTTAGTGTCACATGATGCATCTAGTGAATCAAAAAAAAAAGTCTCTGTCCAAAAGCCACTGAATGCAGATATCTCATCAAGAGAAAAGAACCATCACCACAGTGCATGTGCAGGAAATATGACTTAAAACATGAGACCTCCCTTACATGTGCTGTAATTGGTGTCACATGATGCATGCAATTGATCAAAAAACATCTCTATCAAAAAATATTTTCAATAGACATCTAATCACGAGAAAAAAACACAACAGTAGACATGCAGGAAATATGACTTAGGAATGTCTGCAGATGTCTCATGAAGAGAAAACAAACCTCAACTACAGCATACATGCAGTAAAAACGACTTAAGAACCATAAAAATGCACTGTTGTTTTAGGTATGCAACTAATTAAGTACACAATATCAATAGTCAAGATTTTTTTTTTTAAGATCAAGTAACTGTAATACAAAAGGTAATTTTTATAAAGTTATTTGTGCATTTCATCCAGTTTCTATGTTGACAAGATGGAGAGAATGTTAAAGAAAAGAATATATGAAGATGTATATGATACTATGAAGGGACATTCTAAAAATGGCCATTTAGATATACAGAAGATTGTGTGGCATTTAATAAATTTTATTTTGCAATATTAGATAAAATTGAGGTGAATCCCAAGGGTGGATCCTGGTAAATCCCAATTGGATGCAGGCAGTTACATTAGCAATTAAAATTTAGAGTCAGTTATGTCCCTGGCTTAAATGTCCACATATTTTTTCTGCCAGTTTTGAAACTTTGAGCATCAAAACTCTATGAATGACTGTCAACCATAAATTGTATGAAATTTTATGCTTTTGTTTTCAGGTTAAATTTTATTATGATGAGTTATGTGTTTGTTTTATATGCATTGTACATTATGTCTTATATATCCTTGTAGGATTTTTTTGTTCCTCAAATTTTTTTTTTTATTTTTCAAATACAGTTAAATAAATTCCATAGTATTTGTATATAACATCTTAATAAATATGTACACTATTTATATCAGCCTGACACCATAACAGAGGTCAATATATACAATTACTTTATAGGTATAACAATCCAGTTATCAGAGTGTATCTGTTCAGTTATTGTAAAGTGCCAATCAATGATCATACTTTTTTTCCATGGATTGTTAATAAATGGCTTAAGATGAATTCTTAATTCTTTAATTTTATTTTCCAACAATGCGGTGGTCTTCAGTAGGCTGTAGAAGTCTTCCAAAGTTGGTATTGTGTTTGTATTCCATCTTTTTGTTATACACTTCCTTGAGATTGCAAGTATTGTCCATACTAGATACATATTTGACTCATTTAAATGAGGACCTTTGTACACATTTAATAATACAAGAGCTTTAGATAAGTTAAACTATTCATAAAATAAAGCTCATAAATAGTTTTTAATACCATTTCAAAATAGCTTAATCTTAATTTTAACACAGTCAAAAAAAAAATGTGATTCCAATCTGCATTGTGTATTTGCTCACACCTCCAACATATTCCCTTTGTGGAAGAATTAATTTTTGTAATTCTATCTGGAGTTAAGAATGCTCTGTGCAAGTATTTCCAATTAAAAACTTTCCAGTATTGTGCAAAGGATGTATGTTTTATTGATAATAAAATATTTGATTTAAAATTTTCATTTAGTTGTAATGAGTGTCTTTTTGTTATATAATGCCATTATGAGGATTTGGGTGTTGTTTTATAATTTATCAATATCTTATAAAATTTCAAAAAACTATTTCCCATGTCATAATCATTATATATTATTTCATATAGGTATTTCATTATTTTAGGTATTTATTTAAATGAAGAATTACTAATTATTCTGCATAAATCTTGTGAATATGTCAGAATGATTTGCATAGTTAGCCAATCTTGTTGTGGACTATGAATGGTGTTAAAAGATGAAACCAGATTTTTAAATCTTTGTTTGCATTAATGATTTTCCTAAATGAGTCCATGTAGTAATCATATGAGTTTTAGTGGGCTTAGTTATGTCATATTGCGTATTAATACATATGTGCCACGGCAAATTGTTTTTATCTGTTACTTGATTTTTTTTTGTAAATCAAATTCATTTATTGATATTACAGTTAGTAATTCTTTTCCAATTTGCAGAATAATTTGGACTTATCCAATCTGAGATTGGTTTAGATATTGATGCTTTTATGTATGTTTCTATATCAGGAACGTTTAATCCTCCATATTCCCATGGTCTGATATGATGTATTAAAGCTATTCTGTTTCTTTTGGGAACAGTAACAATTTTATTAGGCATGAGTGTATTTCTTTGAGTATATTCATTTCTGGTAACAGTTGTATTGCCAAAGCTATATACAGAATCTTGGGTAGTAATACCATTTTTATTACCTGTAGTCTATCTTCAAATGTCAATATTATTTTATTCCACTTTTCCACAGAGATTTTAATTGTATTGATATTATTGTAGTTTTTTAGACTAATTAATTATTATCCTTGCATAACTCAATTCCTAGATATTTAAGGTAGATTCTTTTTTTCCATATAATGTAATTCCACTTCATCTGCAATTCTTTTTTTTATTTAAAAATAAAAATTTTGATTTTATTTACTGAAATGGAGTCCTGAAGGCCTGTAAAATGTGTCAATTAAAATATCTAATTCTTTTAATGTCTCTTTTGTATTGGATAATGCTAATAATATGTCATCAGCAAAGAGCAGTACTTTAGAATTGTACTGTTCATAAACATCTGCTCTTTTGATTTTTGTATTGTTATGTATTGAATCTGCCAATATTTCAATAGCCAAAGCAAATAGAATTGGTGACATGTGACATCCATCTTTAGTACCATTTGTTATATGCATAGATTCAGAGGTGAAAGTACCTAGCTTAACTTATGCTAAATTGTTTGTATATATATTATTTAGTAGATGAACAAAGGAAGGAGGAAATTCAAACACCACCAGAATTTTGTATCTGCAATTTCTTTGTAGGATATGGGTGCTTGCAGATCTAGCTTTAATTTTTCTGGCATTTTTTTATATTAGAACATTTTTCATCTAGATTTAATTGATCAATATGTAAAGTTTCTTTTTGGAAATGTTCCATATAGTGATTTCTATAGGCATCAAGAATGTCACTATATCCAAGACATTTTTTCCCTTTTTTTCATGGAAGATACTTTTAATGTTATTAACTTTTGATTGTATTTTGATTCTTGTGGATAAATTATGTAGGTATATGGGAGAAGTAGCCAAGGTATTAATTTTAGTTTTTCTAAAGCTAAACTAGTTTTATGTGTTAGCATTTCATTTTATTTATTGTTAAATACTTCTACTTTCTTTTTCATCTCCAAATGGTTTTGATTTTTTCAGCTTTTACTGACAAAAGTTTGGATTGTAGAACTAATAATTAAGAATCCCATTCTCTGATTTTTTTTATATCAAGTTAGGGTTTTACCATATATGTAAGCTTTTAATGAGTCCCATATCATTATTTTATTTATCTCTGTGGTGTAATTAATATCTAAGAAGAACTATAATTCAGATAATAACCAGGGTTTGAACTCTTTAATTTGAGTTATATATGCTGGAATTCTGGAGTTAATGATTAATGGTTTATACCCATTCTTAAGTTTTAGCATCAATAAACTGTGGTCTGAAAAGGCGCAAGGGAGTGATTGAGAAATTAATGATTTTAGAGTATAAGTCATGGGCAGCAAATATTTTATCTATTCTAATTTGAGTACCAAATCTGTGATCTTGATGGGAAAATGACAAATATTTATCTTCTTTAAATCTGAAAGTATCTACAAGATGAAATGATTCTACCCACTTGTTTAAAGCTTTTGATAAAGCAAATGTGCACAGCAGCCTTTTATTTGTAGTTATAGAAATATCAAATATACAGTTAAAATCTCCTCCTAATATTAAATTGCCTTTATAATTATTGGAAATGAATTCCAAGTGTTTTTTAACAGCTCCTGATCCAATGCCTGGGAAACAGTATAGATTGGCTAGGGTCCATATTCTGTTATTATATTTAACTATTACTAATGTCATAAGGCCTTCTTTATCTTGATACTTATAAATGATTTTTGGGTTAATCACATTTGTTTTGATAAAATTGTTACCCCGTATGTCTTTGTCTTATAAGTGGATTGTGCCAGTATCATATATTTCTTAGGATTCTATTTGTAATTGTCATTTGTTTTGAAATTAGTTTCTTGAAGGAAGGCAATTTGTGCTTTGTTCAGATTTAAATACTACAGTAGATTTGCTCTATTGCTAGGATTGTTTAAGCCATTGGTATTCAAAGATAATAAAGTAAAATCCATCTTAGGTTATTTAGACTATGTATTTTTTGTTTTATTGTGACTATTAAAATTTTCCTCTGATAACTACAAAGTATATTTTTGAGCTTTTAAATGAAATTATCAGTTTTATACTTTCAGTGTTGACCAATAAAGTAATGTTTTGGTCAGGCACACTAAAAAGGGTTTTGTGAAATAACAAATTTAAACTAATAAATGTTAATAAAACTAAGATCCGCACTAGCCATGAAATGAAAATCATTCCTAATCTGACAGATAAACCTAAGTCCATCAGATTATCTCTCATACCTTGACAATCCAGAACATCTGAGCTCCATAAATTGAATTATCATATGGAGACTATTTGTAATAGGAATAAGAAATATTTACATTATTTTGAAAATATATAGTACTATTGTAGATTAAACAGAATTCTAATACAATATAAATGTCTACTTATTGTATAAGCAATTAATATTTACATGAAAGATAGATGGCAAGCAATTCAATCATAGTAAAGTAGGATGTATCATATATAAAACCTCAGTAATAGATTATAGCACACAATTATTTAACATATTCACCCTTATTGATGAAGTCTTTCAAAACTTATTACTTAATATAAATAGATGGTTATAATATTTATACCTAATGTTTATAATACAATGTATTTTACTAGATATATCAGAAGTTATATTTGTTTGCCAACATTTAAGTAATCACTTTGTTTGTTGCTAACTTACTTAAAGCATCAAGTTTGTTTTATGTAAACACTGATGAAAGTTGGTGCATTTTAATTATCAGTGCATCCCTCTTCCCCCCCCATTTCCTACACACAAAATTTTTCATATCTGTTATTTTTTATTATAAAATGAGTGAAATTCTAGGTTAAAAACAACAAATTCACTTATTGTGATTAATGATTACAAGTTCCCTTTCCATATTCATGAATTGCCATTTTATGGCACATACTGAAAGTTTTTAGATTTAAATTGTCACGTCTATTTTGTATAAGCAGCAAAGGTTAAACTGAGTGATTATTGTCAATTTAATACTATTTGTTCAGAATATGATTGTTACATTCTGTGACATTCCTAGTTCAGGCTTTTATTGCTTTCCTTGAACAACTTTGTCACTTTGATTTCATGTATAAAACATTAGTTACTTTGGTAATCATCATGCTCCCCCTTGATGTTCAATATAGTGTATGTCATTTTCTGACACGTTAAAACAGTAGTGTTATTATACACAAGTCCATGTTATTAAACTGAGTGTCTATTGTCAATTTAATACTATTTGTTCAGAATATGATTGTTACATTCTGTGACATTTCAAGTTCAGGCTTCTATTGTTTCCTTGAACAACTTTGTCAGTTTGATGTCATGTATAAAACATTAGTTACCTTGGTAACTGCTTAAGTATTATATAAGGTCAAGATGGGTTACAAAAATTACAATTCAAGTTAAAGTAATTACATGACTTGTTATGCATATTTACTTATATAACACAATCATCATGCTTCCCCTTGATGTTCAATGTAGTGTATGTCATTTATGACAAGTTAAGACAGTAATGTTATTATACACAAGCCCATCTTATTAAATCCTGTCTTTAATATCTAAATTAAACAGACTACTTCATCTTATATGACAATTATATATTTTATGTCTAGATTTACTAAAATCATACATTGCATAACTATTGTGCATAACTATTGCGTGTGTTTTTTTTTTTTTTTTTTTGGCTGTTGCTTAGTTATTTGAGAGACCACAAGCTGTAGTGTTTATTCTTATTAGCTCCTTCCAAGCATGTTTTTACAGTCCATAGACTTTAAATTATGAGACCCTTCTAGTTTTTTATTTGCTATAAGTCTATTTCCATCCTTACATACACACATATCAGTACTTCAAGCATGGGCAACAATGCCCATCCAGTTTTGCCAGAATACCATTCACTAGTTCATGTGGTGTGTTTCCAGACTGTTCTTAAAATATCCAAACCAATATTTGTCCTGTTCCATTTTAACAGCCTGTTCCATGCAGTGTTCACTCTGCCAGTGAACCACTCAACACACTTTCCATTCTCACAGATATTTCCACAAAGGAAATCTGATGACTCTCTAGCAAATCCTGGCAACCCCAAACACCCCTAGAATCAGCTATCCCCATATGCCCAACACGTCCGAGCAAGCCCACCTCCAAGACCACTGCAAAGGATACTGCACAAGACCAAGTGTTCCTAGTCTTTCACAATAACTCAGACTCCCACTCTTATGTAAGTCCTTAATGTGTTTGGACCAAACTACATTGGAAATATAAAATTGCACTTATTTTTTTTTTTTTTATCAAGAAAACGAATTTTTGGGAAAACATCAATATGTGTACATGTGGTTTAAAACAGCCCTTTTATTATACAGATATTTTTTTAATCAAAAACGCCATTGCCGAGAATCAACTCGGAGGCTCCTCAGAGCCATTAAGCATTATCGTCACTCTGTCTCTGTTACCACAGCAACCTGGGAGCATCTGTTTCTGTTAGTGTGTCTGTGTACTGCATACCAGAGGTTCACGATGCACCTAAAGCAAAACTTCACTTCACTGCAACTTCAAGCCTAAATTCCCTCCATTTCAGCGAGGCAGCAGCCAGGAAAAGAGCAGAGAGCAAACAGATAAAAAAAAAAAAAAAAAAAACAACAAGCTGCCACAACAAGAGACAACACACTCCTCCAACCCTCCCAACTTTCACTGAGAAGATGTACAAACAAACCATTCTCTGCCAAAATATCCCAAATCACAGTTCTATCCACCCACTTTCCCTGGATCCAGGCTACAATACCAAATGTCTCCTCCTAATACACAAGCATCACTAAACCATGATCACAAGCCGCAAACCACAGCTTCCCAGAGAAAAAAGCGGTAACATATAACAGCTGCCAGACACAGCTGCATTCACATACACTGTGCCAGGCTTAATCAAACAGCGCTCAAAGCTATGATACCTGCCATAATTGATATTAATTATGTTTAGACAAAATAATAATATCTGTACTAGCTGCCAGACACAGCTGCATCCATGCACACCATATCAGAATTGATCAAACAGCACTCATATCTGTGATACCTGCCATAATTGATATTAACTATATTTAGACAGAATAATGATGGCATTTGTACTAAGAGCTCACTACTATTATTTAACCAGGATATACATGACATTTCTAAATCATACTTTATCTGAAAAAGGCATTAGTCTGCATAACAGCATTTTTTTTTCAAAACACTCTACTGTTACTGCTATTATATATGATGTTAATATGTTAGAATTGAGTCTGAACTATGCTGAATGGTACCTTGTTGAATTATTTAATTAATTACTTAAATTACTATATGTAAAATCAATGAAAAATGAACAATATAAGTATTCATTGAATTCAAGTAGGGGAATAGAAACTTCTATGTTTCTATTATATGTTGCTTTGTTTGGTTTATATATGATATAAATAGTAACCCATCTTGACCTACCTTTGTAAAGAATTATTGGACTCTTTGAATATTCTGAATAAATTACTGTTTCTCAGTTTAAGAATCCCTCCTTTTTTAAAATAAAATCAGATGACAAGTGATGTACCATGTCAGTTAATACTTTGAGAGATGTAGCTGTAAGAGTTATTTTTAAGAGTTATTTTTTGGGACAGCTATCTTGGAATCAGTCGTTTTGTTTCTTCTTTCTAGCATCAGTCCAAGGATTTGTTTCTTTTATTCTTTTCATAGACACTATGTTGTTGTTTATGATAAATATAGTAGCTTCTTCTAAGTCATTAAAGATTCTCATCTCATTGGCAAAAAAGTATTTTTATCTTGGCTGGAAAGGCAACCTGTTCTTTAATATTGTTCTGTTTCAACAGTTTTATTATTGGCCAGACTTTTTTTCCTTTGTTCTAGTATTCTGGAAGAATAATCATTGTCAAACCTTGTCAGGCTTTGATTGTATTTTAAGGGTGATTTTCTCCAAGCAGATTTTAATATTAGTTCCTTGTCCAGAAATGAAAGAAATTTTATAACTATGGATCTAGGTGGAGTATTTGTTGAGTTAGAATCAGGTTTCTTCAAGCGCTCTATGTGCCCTTTCAATTCCAAATGAAAGTCCCTCTTTCAAGTCTAAAAATGTAGGAATCCAGATTGTTAAGAATTAAATAATGTCTTCTCCTTCAGTGTTTTCAGGCAGACCAAAGATCCTTATGTTTTTTCTCCTTTCCCTGTTTTCTAGGTCATCTATTTTGTTAAGCAGCCACGTATTCTGTTTAAGCAGAAATTTTTGGAATTCTTCTTCTTTGAGTCTCCCATCAATGTCATTTAGAGAAGTCTCTGTATTTGTTATTTTTGTATGGTATTGCTGTAATAGTTCCTTAAGAGTATCAGTCTGTTTTTGAGAATTTAAGTCGTTTTTAAAGCCATCCATCTTCAAAGATAGTTCCTGGAAAGTAGATGTCATCAATTGCAGTTCTATTTTTAAAGCAGCATCTGGATGAGAATTCCTTGAGTAGCTCATATTCAGTGACTCAATATATCTTGACAGGAAAATGTTTGTATATCTCTACCAAAATTGATATTTATGTAGTTTAATAATTTATCTATAGATTTCTGACGGTTTAAACTTGAAAATAATAAAATGTTGCTTTTACCAATAAGATTTCCAGAAGCATAGTTTAATATAGATGTATGTTTTTAGGGTGGGAAATGTGGTGTTATAAATTTTCATATTTTAATTGCATTTTTGAAATATATTCCATGGTCACATTAACTACATAACACATTTTAGTCACATGATACAAACATGTGGTGTAAAATGATAGCAAATTTGAAACTATGGTCACTAAAACTCTCTATATAGCTTAGCACCTCTTTGGTCTATATTGCTTTATGCCAGGCTTGTAATTGCTTCTATGTGGTGAAGGCCGAACAAATGTTAAAAGATCAGGTTTATGCCCACTTGTATGACATCTGTTCAAAGAAACTGTCCAATGTCTTGGCTAAACATATAGATATTTTAGTGACCATAGTTTCAAATTTATGGTATTGGAACAACTGAAAAAAAAACAAGAGGTGGTCTCTGGCAGCATTTATTGGAATTTAGAGAGCTCTGTTGGCAACTATTACTTAATGCAGACCACTGGGCAGGATTTAATGAATTGATGTCACTGGATTGTGTGTTGAAGCTGAAGGCATTACGTAGCTAGACTTATGTTTATGTGCATGTTTGCATGGGTTATTAGGGAAAAAAAAGGGTTTGGAAAAACAAGGGGTTGAAAAAATTGTATTTATGAATTTATTTTTATTTTTACTACTTCTTGTCTTTTAATGTCATTATTATATGTATAAAATGTATAAAAGTGTTACATTACTAGGGAGCAGTTGCTTTTTAAAAGTGTTAAATGAGTTAATTACGGATGTTATGTGATTGGCTGAGTTCACTATTTAACTGAACTGTAAGCAACTGCGATTTATCCAAAGAAGTCTGAAATTAGAAGGATGAAAGCACATATCTTATGTTTGGTTTATTAAAGGTTTTGGCATGAATAGCCTGAGTCAGGTTGCTGTCTGAAGTTTCTGAAGTTTCTCCTTGACATTCATTATTTTACAGATTAAATCTTACTGGTAGTGGTAGCTCTTTCTGAATTCATATTTTTTTTTTTGCCACAAACTGAAGGTGTGAAAACTAAAGGAGGTATTGTATCCATATTCATTAAAGATTCATTAAAGATACACTTCCATATTGGTTAGATAGCAAGATTCCCTGGAGATACTTCAGGTGCAATTAACTGTTGGTAGGACCCCTGTTCAAGTCATTGCAAGCTACATGACCCCCTCCATGAATCAGGACAGCCATTCTTCCTATTTGGATCTACTTGAGTCTATCAAGAGACATCCGAATACCATGATTTTGGGCGACTTTAACTACTCATCCATTGACTAGGAAAATTACTCATGTAGAAACTCACTTGCCCAAAGATTCCTCGACTTCATTAACTCCAATGCTCTGGACTAGCTAGTTGAGACTCCCACAAGGGGTGACAACATCCTGGAATCTTGTGCTTACCAATATGGGAGACCAATGTAGCACCCCATTGTGAGTCTTCCCTAGTGAGATCTGACCATAAATCAGTCCCATTTGAAGTTACTATCACACCTGACGCCCCCCCCCATAGCACAAAGTAAACTAAAACACTTCTCCAAAACAAATTATTACCTCTTACGGGACGATATTAATAGCTTCACTGCACCTCCTCCCTCAGATGGAACTGGCAATGATGCAGAGTTCTACTCAAATGCTTTATACAAACACCTCAACATCTGCATTGACTCGATGGCATATGATAGGACCAAAACAAACTACTCAAGGAAGGGCAAACCTGTCTGGTAAACAACTGACATTAACAGGCTTTACAATAAGAGGAAGAACTTGCTACTTAAGAGTAAGAGGAAGTGATCCCCAAATTGGAAACATTCCCTCCTCAGCCTAAACAAGCAAATAAAACTCATTGTGAAATCCTCCAAAGCTAACTATGAAGCCAAATTAGATTACTTAACTAAGGACAATCAGAAGGCGTTCTCTTTAGTTACATCTGTAACCCAAAAGAAAAGTTTCAGATTTGTGCTGAAATAGTAGTTAATGATACCACATATACCAAGCCTGTGGAAATAATTGCTAACCTGTTAGCCAACATGTTCTGTGAAAACTTCACTCCCCTTTCCCTGCCAAACTTAACACAAGACATCCCTAACACCTATCTTCTACCCCCTATCTCTAAGAGCAGGTTGTAAACTGACTCTAAGGTCATATACACTATCATTGGGACCTGATAACATCCCAACTGTGTCCTACATGGGCTCAAACAAGAAATAGCAATGACATTGGGTACTCTTTTCAATCATAGTCTAAGCACTGGCTTCATTCCAACTGAACTGAATGGAAAAAGGCCACGGTTATCCCCTTGTACAAAGGTGGTGCTGCCACTGACCCTGAACTATAGACCGATTAGCCTGACTAGTCTTATCTACAGGGCCATGAAGAGAATCATCATGGACCTTATCAACAAAGACATTGGTAACCTCCAAACACCTACTCAATTTGGATTTGTCAAAGGGAGATCTTGTCTGTTAAACCTGGTGAACTTCTTTGAGACAGTCACATGATGAGGGGAAAAGCTGTGCATACAGCCTACCTAGATTTAGCCAAGGCTTTTGACACTATCCCCCACTCAGGTATAATTGGCAAACTCACCCAGCTATGTATCAACCCATATATCATTAGATGGGTCATTAACTGGCTCATTGATAGAACCCATATAGTCAAAATAGGGGAACCCACCAACAGAAGCAGACCTGTGACCAATGGTGCTCCACAGGGATCAGGGCTGGGACCTCTACAGTTTGGAATCTATTTCTCCAAAGTGCAAGCTAAAACAAAATGTCTGTGGTTGACAAAGTTTGCTGATGACTGAAAAATGGGAGTGGACACAGGATCTCCAAATGATGTCAACATCCTACAGGAGGGTCTTACACAAGCAAAGGACTGGTGCCAAAGTCATGGACTTAAACTCAAGGCAAAAAATGCATCATAATCTCTTTTGGTAAGAATGATGTGCCTGCTAACTCCCACATCAACAACAACATCCTAAGTATGCACTCAGTGATGCCAGACCTGGGCACACAAGATGATAGCAACCTTACCTTTGATTACCTCCACAGAGGTAAGAAGGGCATTCGATATTGCTTATCTCATAGGTAAGGGCATGGCTCCAGAAAACAAAAGTTATAACCTCCCTGTACTCTTCCCTCATCAGGCCAATAATTCAGTGCAACACCATTTTTGGTATGTACTGCAACTTTCCAAGTACCTGCAGCAACTGGAGAGACCACAAAGGTTCCTCATAAGCAAACTTCAAGGTCTTTAGCATCTTACCTATGAGGATCATCTGAAATCACTGCAGCATTATTCTGTTTCATGCAGACTACTCACTGGTGATCTCTGCCTTGCATATAAGGCAATCTATGACCCTGCTTTAATGGAAATGCTGCATATCCATAAGTCAAATGGTACATGGGTTACTCACTCTAATGGCCTTAACCTGCTGTTTGACATTAATAGAACCTGCTGGTGGGACAGATTTGTCTCCCAGAGGTTGCCACACCTTAGGAACAGATTCTCACTTCATATCAAGCAAAGCACCTCACTGGTCCTCTTCAAATGTAATCTGGACAATTGGGTGGGTAACCGTGTATTCACCCTGTGCATTCCACATGCATCTCTCTTGGACAGGGGCAATAGATGCTGATTGTGGAAATAAGGGTAAAACTTGGCTAGGCTTGTAAATGCCCTAGGATCAGTAGCCTAGTAACCTCCTATGATCCTGGTTTATCCACAAAAAAGACCTGAGACAGACAGAAAGCTATAGATGTAGAGATGCGTTTGCACAGACACGGGCTCATAATAACCAAATTTAAGAAATATAAATATGAGGTAACTTGTTACTGCAAGCAAGTTTATACAGTAACTGACAGTAAAGCACTTCTTATCCTCCTATACACAATACTTAGAATGCAGGATGCCCCTGTTTGCAGGGGAAATATTCCAAAATATATTTTGATATATTTTTGGAACTGCTTATACACAAATAATACATCTCTCTCTCTCTCACACGCACACACACACACACACACACACACACACACACACATACACACACACACATGCATATATATGTCAAACCAGACAAATATAGCTGACTAGCTGTATGACTACCAATCTCCATGCAATACAAACAGTAATAGACTTACAACTTTTTCAAAAAAACATTCACAAATTAGTTTTTCTCTTTGCAAGTGTGGCATAATCCTGAACATATTTTGCCATGAATTTACAACTGCATGCAGACAAATGTTAAGCCATACTACACAGAAGAGTAAGTGCAATCATAAATAAATGAACACCACTTACAGGTTGTTTTGCAACAGAAAACATCCCTCTAAGCACTTCCCCAACACCTAACAGTCATAATGCTGCCCACTAAATGTTCTAATCATCAACAACTATATTTCCTATGTTAGAAAGCCTAAATGAATCAGTGAATGACTGCACCCTGTTGTATCGGCAGTATCATCACCCGCAAGAAACACAACATACTCAGTCAATAACAAGCACCTGAGTCGAAGTACCTGGAATATTGCTGTGTCAAAGCCAGGGACTCTGGTATTTTGCGGCTAGCATGGTTGACCATTTTCATTCAACCTCTTTAAATTTGGTAGAGTTGTGTCAGCTGTGGGAAGAGTGGAGCTGCTGCACCTCACCTGAATACAATAGCCAATTTCATGCAAGATTAGTACAACAGCCAATAGCATGGGACTGGATGGGGTGGAAGCTTAGGTCAGGGTTTCAGGCAGTGACTAGGAGAGGATTTAGGCTTAGACAAGGGTAGCTTTAGATTTAAGGATTGAGAGGGGAGTTTAGGGTTTAGTAGTGACTGGGCACATTAGATGTAGAGTGGGAAGGCAGTTTTAGGTTTTAGGAGCAGGAGTGGAGTTTTGGGGTAAGGGAGCAATTAGGGACTTTAGGTTTAGGGATTGGGAGTTTAGCTTAATATTTAGGGAGCAATCAAGTAACTAAGGTTTGAAAGGGGAGTACTATGTTTAGGGTTAGGGACCTGGTGGGTGCTTTAAGGTTAGTGTTAGGCTTCTGGTAGAGCTATGCAACCCAACAGGGTCGAGTGGTGGGAGGGCTAGGTAATTAACTAGGATTATGCTAGCGTGAGTTAGGGTACTTGCCAATTATAGCAAGAAGCAGTGAGTAAGGGCATCAGGAGCTGCTGGCATGCAACCACTTTTAGTAGATGCCAATGTAACAACTACCTTCCCCTCTTTGTTAGACAGTGCTTCAGACTTTTTTGAATTTTGTTTTATAATAAAATAAAACCTCCTCTCATATACTATGAGTAGTGATAATTCATGTCATTGTTCAGATAAACTGCCTTTTGCACAGAAATGTGTACTCAGAATTAATGATCACACCTTAAGTGAGTAATTAGTCTTATTTGTCAGAATATTTTTTTTATTTCAAAATATTGTCAAAAATTTCATACAAACTGTTTCTGGGCAGAGATATTTTACTGTAAATAACTGATTTCCTTTCTAAAGGCATATGGCACCAGGGCGTAGACTGGTTAATCTCCTCCCAACAGCTGATCATTAGTTGCCATTAATATCTCTTCTCTTTCAGTGGGTCTACTGGACCTACTTTAAACCTGTATTGGGGCATATGTGAGCCACGTGTGGGGCTGGTGAGGAGATTGTGGTCCGTGTTTCAGCATTGTGCTACTGTTTTTGCTATTTTCCTTGCCTCTGTGCGTAACCCAGGATATCCTGCAAAATGAGCTGTGCAAAAGGTGTCAGTGCTGATATGCTCACTTCTGCAAATTAATGATGCCCTCAGGATGCCTCTCCCACTCTCAGTAGTAACTACATGGCTATTTCCCTGGTTCCACTAAGGAAATTAGCCGTACTAGTGTGCCCTGTGTAAGTACCCCCCCCCCCCAACAGGATACTGCTGACAGTGCCTCAGATGCCACTAATGGAACCTGGGTTGTATTGACCACAGTCAGGATACTGTCCTTCTTGCCACACTGCTGCCTTAGACTGACTAACCTTGGCATATTACTATATGGTGGCAGGAGGTGGAAATTGCTTTCTAATGAGTAGAATGCATCTCAATTATGAGTTGTGTGTTTTATTCATTCCTACTTGTGGCTGAAAGTAAACGTCTAATATAATTAATGTGATAATGAAACAACCAATTTTAATATCAATACGCATAAAAAAGAATTAATGTAATAATGAAACAAAGGATGTTAATAACAGCTACTCCATATTACCCCACCAACTCTGAATAAATCCTAAAACCCAACATATCACAAAACCCTACCAACCTTACAAAAATCAATTTGCGAAAACTTAGTAACTTAAACATTCAAAGTATCCCAAATAAAATAACTGAATTTCAAGCTTGGGCTGCTACCAGCAAATCTGATACTATAATATTATGAGAAGCTTGGCTGAAAACACATGAAACCACAAAACAGAAAAAGAGGAAACCTGGCCAATGTATAAAAAATAACTTACAAATATGTCCCTGTTCTCAAGTTATGCCCAATTTCAACAAAGCCAAGATTCTTATCTTACTACTCCAACTTACTCCAAATAAATCCATATGGAAAACAGCACTATACATACTACCACTTAACCTAGGGAATAATGCTTGCATACTTGAAGACACATTAAATTGGGTATCCCTAAAGATACAACATGAGACAATCATATTAAGCAATGCTAATATTAACTGGGAAAACTTTAGAGACAATCCATATAAACTTTGAATGAGTCAAAAACCTTTCCATAACTTATGCAATGACATGTAAGAATCTATAAATCAACTAATAAACCGACTATCCCAGACTTAATATACAACAACCTGGTTTATTACCAAACTCAGTATGTGACAATAATTCTACCTATATAATTAGATCCTATGTAAACTCAAAACCTTCCCACAATGCAACTTTGCAACTTAATGCAGATTAATCCAGATATTACCGGGGGAACTCTGAACTAATACAATTGTCAATTCCTCAAAATTCTTCCATTAGAAGACACAACTACCACTTTCTATAATATATTACTAGGGTCTATATTACATGCTTGAATTTTTAAAGCTTTGATGTTCATATAATCAATACTATACAAGCAAAGTTTTAAAACTTCAAACATATAAAAAAATAAATAAAAACAACCTACCTGAATGGTCTGAGCAGGGGGCCAAGCACCCCAGGACCCCCCACTACTTAAATATAACAACTCCGAGATCACACTACAGTGAAGTAAAGGGAAATATTCTCTACAGCAATCTCACTTCACTGTAGTGTGATCTTGAGTTGATATATTTAAGTAGCAGGGAGTGTGGGGGGGGGGTGCAGACAGGCTTGCCCCCCTGCTCAGAGCATTCATGTAGATTGATTTTGTTTTTATTTTTTTTATATGTTTGAAGTTTGCTCATATAGGGTTGATTATATGAGCATCGAAGTTTTAAAACTTCGAGCATATAATGTAGACCCTTTTGCTAGACACACTAATCAAGAAGGCCCCACAAGAATAATCTTCTAAAGACAAGACCAGCACCCTGGTTGACCTCTTTTGCAAAGAAACTTATGGAAGAAAGAGAGAAAAGATGGCAACTATGGCACACGTATAGACCAACAGCCAAATATCAACAACATATTTAGAAACAAGCCAGGAAAATCATATAAATATGGACAAATAGAAAGTCTATGAACTATGAAAAATAACAGAAACCTCAAAACAATCCTAGACTATTCCTGGCCATTAAATACCCTCTACTCAAACCTGGCAAAATCCCACAGCAAAACCCTCTGCTTAAATGACCAAAACTGAAAGTGTGCAGCTTTCAACTCGTACTTCAGAAATACACCTATCTCACTACAAGGTATTCCTTCTGCCTAAGCACACTCCTTCTCACCTCACTCAAACGACAGTAAAGATTATTTTCAACTTTATGCTGCACCCACAACAATCATATTAAAACTTAAAACTACAGCACAGATAATCTCCTAACCAAATAAATAAAATTAGCAGCTGGATCTCTTGCTTATCCAGTCTCTATACTAATCACTAGGTCTGTCATTGAACCACATGGCCCTACCATCTAGAAACAGACCTATATTATCCAACTACTCAAGGGGTGCTCATCAACATAACTGAACTACAGACCAGTTGCTACTCCCTTCCCTTTCTCTAAAATCTTAGAAAGATGCATATGGAAGCAAGTTCTAAAATATCTTCTAGACAATTAAATGACTGTGCAACACTCAGCATGGATTTTGCCAAGGGCAAGTACAACTATGACCCTCATTTTTTTTCCTAAATACTATTAACACTCATTGCAACATTAATCAAATATTCTCCTTAGCTTTCCTTGATTTATCTAAAGCCTTCAACGCTGTCTCCCATGTTAAATTACTGGGTGTCCTACTGGTTAAGGTGTTTGCCTTACAAACACAAGGTGCAGGGTTTGAGTCTCACAACGGACAATTAGCTAGGCTTAAATTGGTTCTCAAGGGCAGTTAGCTTAGTACTAATCTATGAACACTGTGGAAGTCTTGAGCATGTCTCACCAAACTCTCCTATGGCTCCATTATTACCAAAATAATAGAACCCAAGTTGTCAAATGGAAATCTCTCCATGAGCATTTCTCCTTGTAGACATAGCAGTCACACAAGGATCAGTACTAGGGCCACTTCTCTTCAACATACTCATCAACAAGCTCCACACAGTCACAGGTCCATCTCAAATAATTCAGTATGTTGACAATGCTACAATGATATACGCAACTCCCAACATACAGAAGCTGCAGAAACATACACAAGATGATAACATATAGACAATTCAAACAAAAACTGTCTCAAAGCGCACAACCCAACACTTAACTCCTCATCAAAAAATAAATAAATAAAATAAAATAAAATGATGGCCTTCTGCTCCAAGAACATATCTACTTATACACTCAATTTCAAGCCGAAATACAAAAGTAGATGCAATTCCACATGCAAAATTGTTAGGTATCAAAATGGACCATTTACTCTTATCTGACATAAAAATCCAACACAACATCAAAAAGACTGATCAGAAAATTGGCCACTTATATAGTATCAAAAGCTTTCTATAGCACTTTAGCAATAAAGCCACTGCCACTACTTATCTCCTACCTACTCTGTCTTATGCCTCCTCCATATTTATTAATCTCCAAACACTTTAACTAAGTGAACACATCCAATGCTAACACACAATAGTTAGATTTGCCACTGCTCTACCTTCAAGAACCCACAATTGTGCAGCCTTATACAAGCTGCAGTGGTCAGAACTTGCCAATCATATTAAACACTTGCAATTAAAGTGGTTCACTTCTTACTATAACAATACTCAATGTCCATCCATTCCATAGCTAAGTGAAATGCAACAGTACAAAACCCAATAAGCACTTATAATCACAAGAATTGCTAGCTTCTGTTTGGAAAACACAAAACTTACTTGGCAAGTGTCTTTCCCTCAATGCAGTATTTTATCATTACTTCCATGATACAGTGTTTCCCAACACCTGACCATAACACACAATCTAAGCCTTCCTACCTCACATCTTTCCAATTTCAACTCTTGCACTCTGCCATTTCCAACAGATCATGCATGCACGCAAGTCCTTGAACAACAAGTACCAATATGACTCTGTCATAGCTCATGCTGGTGTCAGTGACATGAGGTGCATTTCCCTAGACTACATGAAGATAGATCAGAAAGAACTCTAAGCATCCAAGGTAGGAGCTTAGCACTGAGCAGCATTCTACCTTCTCCAAGGATGATGTTGCAATATGAGCAAACCCTAGACTATATGAAGATATATCAGAAAGAGCTCTAAGCGTCCAAGGTAGATATGAGCCTAGCACTGAGCAGCATTCTACCCTCTCCAAGAATGATGCTGCAATATGAGCAAAAATAGTTGACTTAGCTTCTGGTGTCATTAAAGGCAGGTCCAATATTTGTTAGCCTGGGAAGATATGATTGACAGACCATAATGCTTCACCAGAGATGGCCTGCATTTGTCTTCTCTATGGTTTATATTATTGGCAAAGACATTGTTCACCCTTTTTTAGGCAATGTCAACTTGAAAAACCTACCAAGATAATGAAACAAGCTAATGATAATATGAAGGTGTTACAGATCAATGCTAGGAGCCTAAACAAAAAACTTCACTCCCTACAAGCCTTTCTCACCCTGGAAGAAACGGACATCTGTGTGGTGACTGAGACATAATCTAAAACAGTGGAGAGCACTTTGGCTGAACAGGACTATAACACTTTCCACATATTTAGACCAGCTAATGCACAGAAGAGGAAGTAATCCAGAAGAGACTTGCATCAAGGCCAGTAAAGCAGCATGAAGCACTAAAACTTCCTCACGTCCAAATAACCATCAGAAAAGTCATGTACATACATTAGCTAGCTTATGAACTCCATCTGTGACAAAACAGGGAAACAATGCCTATCTACAGGAAATAGATTCACTCAATATTAAACCCAATACCATTTTTCTAAGTTATCAAAACCTACACCATCACTAGCACATAAGCAGAGAGATTCCTAGACTTTGCTAGTACAAATGCCAAGAAAAATTAGTCAGACTACCCTCTAGGGGGAATAGTGTTTTGGCTCTTGTCCTTACTATTATGGGTGCATCTAGACCCATCCCTTGCATATCTTCATCACTTGTCAGGTCAGGTCTGACCATAAAGCAGTCTCTTTTAAAATGAAGTTGAAAATGAACTACAAAATGAACTGGCACCTCACCCAAGTGTCATGTTTAATCATAGCCTTACCTCAGGCTTCGTGCCCAGTGAGTGGCGCACAGCTACAGTTATCCAACTCCACAAGAGGGGGATCCACCTTGGATGCTGGGAACTACTGTCCCAACAGTCTGAAGAGCCTAATCTGCAAGGGCATGGAACGCATTATCATGGAACTTATAAACAAAGACATTGGCAACCTTCAAACACTGGACCTCACCCAGTTTGGGTTCATGAAGGGGCGATCTTGTCTCCTGAACCTGACTGACTTTTTTGAATCAGTCTCCAGAGCTGTGGACGAGGGTAAGGCAGTCCACAAAGCCTATCTGGACCTTGCCAAGGCCTTCAACATCATCCCCCCACTCTAGAATCATAGATAAACTTACTAAGCAGGGCATAAATCCCTACATCACTCAATGGGTTGCCAACTGGTTTACTGACAGAACCTAGAGTGTAAAAGTAGCCGACTCCAGATCCAGCTCCAAACAAGTGACAAGTGGAGTACCTCAGGGTTCAGTCCTGGGACTGCTCTTGCGTGGCATCTACTTCTCTGAAGTACAGGACAATACTAAGGGATTCTGGCTAACAAAATTTGCAGATGACTGCAAACTGGGAGCCATTATTGAATCCCCAAATGATGTGGATATTCTACAAAAGGGCCTTACAGAAACAGATGTTTGATGCCAGAGCCATGGGCTCAAGCTTAATGCCAAGAAATGTATAGTTATCCACGTTAGGAAAAACTATGTACTCATGAATTACCACATAGGTGGCAGTACACTAAACACCGAAAGTGTGATGAGAGACTTAGGGACACAGGTGGGCAGTGGTCTCACCTTCGATAATCACATTGCCACAACAGTCAGGAAATCCTTCTATGTGGCACACCTCATCACTAAGGGCTTTTCATCCAGAAAAAAGGAGGTCATTGTCCCACTGTACTCATCTCTCATTAGACCAATTATAGAGTACAACACCCCATTTGGTATGTACCTCACAAGACATCTACAACAGCTGGAAAGGCCGCAGAAATACTTCACTAAAAGAATCACAGACCTAAAGCAGATGCCCTATGCTGACTGTCTAAAAAAACCCAGCTATACTCTGTGGCATAGTGTCTTCTCAGAGGCGATCTCTGCTTAACATACAAGGCCATGTCAAACCCAAAGCTGTTGGACATGCTCCACTTAAAGAAATCCCAATCCCTCAGAGCCACATGCTCCAGGGATCTAAACCTTGTCATCATAATGAACAAAACATGCTGGAGGGATAGGTTCCTGACCCAGAGACTCCCCATACTCTGGAATTGACTGCCCATACATGTCAAGCAGAGCGCCTGCTTGGCCCTCTTCAAAAGGAACCTTGATGATTGGATGGGAGATAGGAAATTCACCCCAGGGATCATGTCAGTTGCCCTGATAGACAGGGGTCCAGGGAAGTAAATATTGTGGGAAGAAATATCCAGAGAATTGTTATGGCTAGACTTGTACAGGCCCTAGAGCCAATAGACTAGTACCAAACTATGAAACCAAAGATCACTTCCATCCAAGGCATCTTTGGAAATTTCTTTAAGATATAGTATCTACTCCAAAGTGATACATTGGCAGGCTTAAAATCCCTACCAAACCCAGTTAACTGCAATAAAAACTCAGAAACATACAACACCACACAGTAACAACATGTAAACAGGTGTACAGATGCAGCTGTATCCTGTAGGAATCAGTGCAGGGGAACCTCAGAAATAAACTTACATGGTGGGACCATTATATCAATAAAACTCTTTACCTTTTATTATAAAGCTTAACTAAAATGAAGAAGAGTAATTCCCAGAATATTAGAGCCCTTGTCACCAAAATACACAAACAACTCAGGAGCTTAATAATATTCACTACTGCCTAGTTTGAGACTAAAATAGCTACCTAACCCAAAGACAATCACAAAGCATTTTTCAGTTATGATCATAATATGAAAATCCCAATGTAACAATGCACAGAGCTGATTGTGAACAATGTAGCGTACACTAAACCTGAAGATATAGTGAACCTATTGGCTGATAAATTTAACCCTTTACCTCTCTCTCCCCACCATCTGCCCTTAAGATATACCTGAAACATATTCACCTCCAGCTGCCACACAATACCAAATCCTCAAATACTACTAATCCTGACAATATTCCTGGATGCATCTTAAATAGCACAAATCATGCTAGAGCCACATCTCTAATAATGCTTAGTCTGAGCCTCCACACAGGTTTTCTATCAAGTGAATGAAAAACAGCTACAGTAACTCAACCATATAAGGGATGACTGTGTCCACAGACCCAAATAATTATAGACCCACAAAACTGACTTGAGTCATATGCAAAGCCATTATACTAATCAATCGAGATGTAGGGAAATCTCCAAACCCTTGACCCACCTCAATTTGGATTCATTAAGGGCAGGTCGTGCTTACTCATCCTGGTGGATTTTTGTAAAAAGGTCACCAAAGTAATGTGGTACACACTGCATACCTCGACTTGGCCAAAGCTTTTGAAACAATTCCAGTTCAGGCAAACTGGGAATAAACCCATATGTCAGCCATTGGATTGCCAACTGGCTCACAGACAGAATAGAGGAAATAAAAATAGGAAAATATATCTCCACAAAGACACCAGTCACTACTGGAGTTCCACAGGACTCTGTGCTGGAATCTCTTCTGTTTAGTATCTACTTTTCTGAAGTAAAAGCCAATACCCAAGGGCTCTGGCTGACTAAGATTGCAGATAACTGCAAGCTAGGAGCAGTCACTGAATCCAAAATGATACATCCATCTTGCAGAAAGGTTTGTTGCAAATAAATAACTGGTACCAAAATCACTGAATGAAACTAAATGTCAAAAAAATGATTTACTGTTTCCTTTGGGAAGACATCTACCCCAAGAAACTGTCACACTAACAATATGCCTTAAAGTGGATCCAGTTGTTTGGGATTTGGGAACTTATGTGGAGAGTGACCTAGCTTTTCAACAACTTGTGTCCATTATTGTAAGAAAGTCCTTTTAAATTGCACAGCTTATAAGCAAAGGAATTGTGTCTAAATCTAGTGATATCATTGTCCCCCTTTACTCAGTCCTTATTAGGCGAGTCATTGAATATAATGTTCCCTTTTGCATGTATCTGTCCAGACACATGCAACCACTGGAACCTCCACAGACATACCTTACTAAAAGGATACCAGGCCTAAACAACATGTTTTATATGGACCAACTCAAAGCCCTGTCAGTATACTCTGTATCCTACAGATTGCTAACAGATGACCTATGTCTGGCATAAAAGTTAACCTCTAACCAAAAACTGATGGATTTATTGCACATCATCAAGTCAAATGACATCAGAAATACTCAGTCTAGGAATCTAAACCTCTTTTTCAGCATCAAAAACATGGTTTGCAGGGACAGGCATATCTAGCAGATGACAATGCTGCTCTAGAACAGAATCTCCATCCAGATAAAACAAAGTTCATCCTTGTCCATATTCTAGCACAATGTAGAACTATGAATGGGAAAAAAGCTTGTCTTGCATTCAGCCTTACAATGTTAGTTACACAGTTAAACATTTTGAAAAGAGGTAGATTTTCTGCATGCTGAAGAAACTCTCACTAACTAACCAATGTTTTATGCAATGCACATTTCTACTTTGAGTTTGATAAATGTATTGAGAATTTAGTTTCAAATATCCTTTTTATTGGGTGAGGTTATGCATGTTATCATGTGGATAAAATCCCAATTCTTCTCATAACTGTGCATTTCTATCCAGATGTGAAAAGGATGATAATTTTTTTGAGAGTAATAGGTGGTTCAGACATCATGAGAAATATAAATATGTATATTATGTAAACAGTGATTTAAAGGTAGCTTCTGTTTACTGCACTAATGATAACGTACATAACTGACTTCAGTAATAAAATGCAAGAATGACTAATTTTTATGTTTTTGTTTTTCTTTACTGTACAATTTATATGTAATCGCTCTCGGGTAGATCTAAACTGTTTTTGTGACTCTGATCTGTATAACAAAGTGGATCAACTGCCACAGCACTGACATTGCTTTCCTCTTGCTAGATATGTATTTTATGAGGAAATGTGTTGCTGCCTTACAGAGTGTTTCTTTACTTGATTTTATAAACTTATTTTGATTATTATATATAGTTTCTGTTATCTTCATTTGTTTAACTATACAGAGGATTCTTAGATTTTGCAGAACGTTTTGTTCAGTGCACTTATCCTTTTCTTACATCTCTAATAATCTGGTGTCATTCTCAGTCAATGAAGTCTATGATGTGAAATTAGGAAATTTAGGAGCTGTTTCCTTAGTTTGGTAGCTAAATATGTTCATATTATTGTGTGAGTCATGTTATGGGCATTGACAGCCAAGTATTTTGACTGTTCACTGGCTACTATCAGGTCATTAGCAACTTGCATATGGCAGGAAAAGCGGAGTACTGCAAAATATAACCTGGATGACATAGAAATATGATTGGTCTCATCACAATAAACATTTTAGATAAATATGATAAAGTCCAATACAAATGTGAGAAATAGTAATAGGTATGACTTTAGGAGGCATGGGAGTTGCCTAAGTATTCACGGGGAGAAAAAAGGTCTCTAAAGAGGTCATGAGGTCATGAACAGGCACTTTTATTAAGATTAGTGAAAGGGAAACCATTGGATCTTGATGTGTTTTCACTACAGAATTGTGGGACAGATCACCACTAGATTTTACCTGTTGTGGTACAGCCTGTGCATGCTGCCTGATTAACTGAGACATAGTAGCAGAGGATAATTTTGGTAATACTGTATACTGGTTAGCACCCTTGAGCAGGCAGTTTTGTATAGCCCAAGCTTACTATTAAATCATGACTGTGAGTTATTCTGGTTCTTTTGGCAAAAAAAAAAAGGTGATGTTTCTACTTCCATGCTTACTCATTTTGCACAATTTCTGCTTTGACAACAATAATCAAATTTTCACAGTGTAATGAAGGCTTTGTTACAGATTCAGGAAGAGAGGTCAGGAGATCCATTAGCAGTAATGAAAATGGGCCTTCCTGTTTGCCATGGTGAATATCATTCACTTTCCTATTATGGTAGTACTAATGTTGGAAAAAATATACAGAAACTGCTATGATATGGATCAAGTATGTGCAGGCCTTTGGCCTGTATTTATTTTGCAGACTGGGATAAGACAGGGATGACTTTTTACATGCTTGTTTCATAAATTTATATTTGGAGGTATTGACTCCAAGACACAGGTTATCCAATTTGTTAGCACACACTGCAGGGTGTGTAAAATACAATTTCACATTATTTCCTGATAACTAACTACGCATCATAGTTGTCATCAGACTGGTAAGCTACACTAACAGTTAATTATGCCTCATCATTGTGTCTGATAGGAAATTATCCATACCAGTGTCAATATCAAGCTATTAGTTACTTGGGCATGCAATGAGCAATAAAGTTCATTTAATCAGCATATTTGCACTTTGGGGGAATGCAAATAAACTGAAAGGGGTCATGAGATATCTGAAAATATATTTTTAAGCTTAACAAACAATGTACAACTTTGCAAGTATTTCTTATTCCTTAGGTTTTGCATTTGGCAGAAGTTTGATTTCAAACATTCTGGAGGATTTTCTCATGAGGATTAATTATGCAGCTGTATCCTACTGATAGATGGCTGGGAATGTCATGCCGGCAAGTATAACACTTACACTCTTGTCAAAGTGAGGAAGCACAGAACTACCTAATTTGTGGTTCTATTTTTAGGACTGCCCTGGCTGCACTGTTCTGTTATTGGCTGACAAGCTCTTCTGAGGCCTAGCAGAAAACTCTGAGCTGGCCATGCGAGAAGTAGAAAGTTGACTTGTTTGAGATTTTTGTCCTAGCCCAGGGAGAGTCGCAAAGGTAAATTTCTTGCTTTAGGTGGCTAACAATTGAACGATATAGTAGGCTTGCATCGACTGGCCAGAAGAGTTGGATTCAACAAGGGACTGGAGAAATACAGACAGGGAATGTTTCTTGGCCTCGACATCAGGCTATGAGAGAGAAGACTTTATAACTCTAGTTTTTTTGAAAAGTGTTTGATGCAATTTGGATTTTGTCAGGCTTAGTATATATTATATTCTCAAATCCTTAACGTTTAAATGTGAAATAACTGGGTAGTTCTACCAATGAAATATCAGTCAAGAATGACTGAGTTTATACAGGAAGCAAGCTACGATAAGGAAAATATATCACATCTTAAATGGTGCAGGATGTTTTAATGAAAGGTTTGAAACCACCATGTGATAAGATAACTGTAGATTGGGAAGGAACGTGGGTACCATGTTGGAGTCTTATAATGGGGAAATAGTACTGTTACATAATCTGGCTACTATAGCTAGGAGATTTATTCTATAACTTTAATTTTTATTAATATACCACCAAAAGACTGCAAAGAATACAATGGCAGAATTTCCAGCAAGTTAAAGATGACAGGACCTTGAGGGGTGGTACTGTATTAATAATGTTTGGGCTTGCACAAAGCT
Source organism: Protopterus annectens (assembly GCF_019279795.1). Lineage (NCBI taxonomy): Eukaryota > Metazoa > Chordata > Ceratodontiformes > Protopteridae > Protopterus > Protopterus annectens. Next base: position 530,043,855 of record NC_056743.1, read on the forward strand.
GTCGCAATTTAAATAATTTCTCCAAGTCCTGATGGATCAGATGTGGCCTTAAAAGGTTACACTTACATCAAACCACATTTTGAATAAGGATTAGTGTGATGTGAGTTGGGATAGGAATGTAAAAGATTTTTGACTTTATTTTTGTGGACGCCAAGGAAGCAATAACACTGCTTATTGAAAATTGCAAAGGTTCAAGTGTGAAAGCCGTGTGGGCGAATGACAGTTTTCAAAGTTGCACAATGCTGAACTGGATTAATACGACTTCATAATAATGAACATAAAGCTTGATTCATTATTATGAGTTTGGCATTGTGAATGGAGTTCATGGTACAGTGAGGATCAGGGACCTTACCCCTTTCCTCACTGTAGTGCGATCTCAAAGTTCGTATATATAATTTGCAGGGGGTGTGGGAGGCACAAGGGGGCTTGCCCCCATGCTAAAACATAAAAGGACATAAAGACTTTTGAAACCAGAAGTCTGGTTTGTTGAATGTCGAACATCATGTTTACGACGTTTGACATATAGGCTAGATTTTGTTTTCTGTTTCAGAATTTTCATTCATTGTTTAGATGGCAAACAAATTTGCCTTTGAGATTCTGATAGTAAACCCAGTAACAAACTAATGAGAAACAGCACTGCCACTGTCAGCGCAAGAAATGAAGGATATGATAAGGAACTATGCCATAGCAGATACATCTTACTTAAGCTGTGCAGTTCTTGGACATGCTTAGCATATAACTTCCGCGGCAGTTAAGTTGATTGTAGAGTCATCATGTCTGCCTGAAAGATAATTCAACAGGTAGAAGAAGTGCAGCATCTTGGCATTTTAAGTAGTAGGTTTAGCTGCTACACTAATATCTTATGGTTCTAATTATTACTGGTCATGCTGTGGATATCATGTTTTATTTCTGTGTTATTGTATATGTAATGTTCCCATGTCATCATGGATCATACACAATTTTGTATTGTCCTGGCCCCCTTTAAATAACTCATATGAACACCAAAAGATATTTGATGACCTTTATTAATATTACATAACCATTAACTTTATTCATATGGAAACAAATAACAGCAAACTATACAATTCTCGAACGATCTCAGGGCAACGTACCTACTCACCCTGGCCAATTCATACATCACGGCAGCGTACCCACTCACCCTGTTCAATCATCCATCAAGGCAGTGTAACTACTCATTCAATCAAACCTTAAATGGGCAGTGTACCTGCTCACCCTTTCAAATTAACTATCATCCAATTAAGTTCACTTACTGTCAAGCAGAATCCAGCAACTCACAATCGCCAACTCAAAACCATGAACACCTTCACTTAGAGGGGGAACAGAAGAGAACAATCCTGTCCCTCTTCTCCGCCCTCGAACAAATGATAACACAAAATCATTTTTTGGGAGGGAGGGAGGGTCACCAACCCATGCCTAAATGTGACTCCACTTCCTCTGTTCCCCACTATATAAGCTAAGTCCCTCCCTGACTTACCTCACTTCCCCTAAACCTCTCAAACCACTTAACCCCTTATTGTCCAAAGGCCTATTCCCTACTACCTGACTTAACTATATCATGACTTCCCCCCTTCCCTCCTAAAATGTCCACCCCACCCCATTAACTAAAGAGGGTTCTGAACAAATTGGTTTGTCCCAAACCTCATTTATGTTTATTTGCAATTTTAGCATTAGAGAACTAATGTGTATTGGACATTGTGAGTTATTGTCCAATGTCTTGAGCTAAAACTGCAAGAAAGATTCCTTTTTCAGAAAACCCTCGTCCACCTACTTTTCATATTAAGTTTTCCTTTTCAGACAATATCTCACGCTACACCCGAGGAAACTAAAATCGGAGTTATCTCAGAACGCTTCTGCTATAAATGATCAAAACATGATTGCTTGCAATCCACCTGCTTGATCACAGCTAATCACAAACAGTTTACCTACAAGCTACCTGTAGAGACCAAAGTGATGTATACATGCTAAATTACTGGCCCTGAATGCAATGAGGAAAGAAGAAACTTGACAATATAGCAAAGTGATACCACAATACCTACCTCTCAAGTATGTGACGAAAAAATAAAAGTTGTGTTCAGACAGTGTAAGCCGAATCATCTGAGTGCTGACCACAAACAGAGCAGTCCATTGCAAATAATTTTAGTGGCTGTACTTTTATTTTTTTTTAGAAACACACCCCATTAAGGCTAGCATTTTCAATTTAGATTAATGAATCTGTACTGCTTGAAAATGTAACTTTGTTGAAATGCATATATTGTGCATGAATAAGGTATTTCCAGTTTATGAAAAAAAAGGAATAGATCTCTGTCTTTCTTCTCAACTTGGACCTGACAGTTTGAATTGACAGAAACATGGAACATACAGTCCCTCACATCCAGAACGGATGGCTGCATTGCGTTCCAGAACACTGTAATAGCTCTTTTCCCACCACCAACCTACACTGTTGTGCCGTTCATCTAAAGAGATTTTGAAAATGTGAACAGGGAAGTATATTTCTGAATATTTAATTTTGTAAATATGCCTAAACCTGTTGCTTCTAACTGCTGTAGATCATAATAAAGAAGATCAGGACAGAAAAGTTTTGGAGGCATAGCTGCATCCATGATTACCGTAATTAAACAACTTTCAGACAGTTGTGTTCATCTGGCAAGTGGCAATTGGTTAAGAATTCCTGAATGTATACCAAATTCCCACACTCCTACCTTTCCCAACATAACTGCCTTTTTCCATGGCAGGTATTCTGAATATGGAAATAAACACTTCTTCTTCTTTCGGCTTTTCCCAGTTAGGGATCGCCATAGTGGATCAACTGTCCGCTCATAATTGGCAGTGGATTTTTACAGTGTCGAGTTGCCAGCCCGGTGCCCAACCTTCCATGGAAGGCACACACACGCACACACACCTAGGACCAATTTGGAGTGTCCAATCCACCTACAGCATGTCTTTGGGATGTGGGAGAAAACCAAAGCACCCGGAGGAAACCCACGCGACCACAGGGGGGACATGCAGACTCCGCACAGAAGGCACCCCAGCCGAGGATCGAATATGGAAATAAACACACAGACACATAAGTGGGAGATTCAAATAATGGTTAAGGTGTTTACAAACACAAGGTGCAGGGTTTGATTCTTACATGGGGTAATTGGTTAGGCTTAAAATGGCTCACAAATGCAGTTACCCTAGTACTAATCTATGAACAAAACTAAGTTTAAAAGTTTTTAGTAAAATGGCTATAACAAGGTGTAGTATTATAATGGCTATACATTTCTCTAGAAGTAGGGTACAGTTATTTTCTTTGTCCATTGATTTAATTTATTTGCTAGGAGCTGGAATATCAGGTAACCTTTTGCAGAAATGTATTTGTGCACAAAGGCTTACATGATTCATGCCTGGTATCCCAGTGCTTAGAGAGCCTAGAATAAATAAAATGCCTCCAAGGAAGAACCTGAAACTTTCAGACAGAAATTAATTCAGGGTATTTGTGTTTGTACCTTCATGTTCTTCATGCTGTCTCATATGGTTAATACTAATGCAATAAAGCTAGGATTTAGACAGCACTTGGATATGTTTCTTTGGGTTTACTTCATGAAAATAATACAGTTAACTGAAAATACATCTGCGGCCACAGAAGTTTACTACTAAATGGATACAGCACATTTTATCAATTTTAACTGTGCTTTACTGAGTGGACAATAATATACATACTCAAGAAATTAAAAAATGCATGTTTCTGTCTCCAGAAATTAGAACCCAAGACAAAAAATATATTGTACTTTAATCAGATAAACATATTAAATAAGAACACAGCTTAAAGGCTATGTTTCTAAAATTCTGTGCAGATGAATAACCTTGTATTTTGAAATTTTTTCTAGAAGCTGCACTTCCAATAAATGAAGTACATCTCATAACATAATTTATTTCACAAACATTACTGCCGTGATATGTGAGAAACAGGTAATGTATCTTTGTACAATAAATTATACAAACGGGTCTGCTAGAAATGATTTAGTTCTGCCATCAGACTTAACCTTCATGTTCTAACAGCCTTTTCAGTAAGATGAACTATAAGCGTGAACATCTGTGTTACAATAATTTATTACATTCAGGAATCTACTTTCTGAGCAAATCTAATTAACTAGTTGATGAAGAAGACTTCTGAAAGTTAAAAACAATGTGGCCTGACATTGTTTTATAAATTGCAGAACAGAATACACGAATCCGATACAGACAGAAGAGTCTGTGCTCAGCACCCTGATACTTTTTTTTAATCAAACAAATAGAACAAAGTGAAAACGCTAACCTGCATTTTAAAAGTACAGGGCTGCAGAGGCTTTTCTCAAGCAGATGAGGGAAATTACCTAATCTTAACTTTATTTTGCTCTTTTTGAAAGATAATTTATGCACAACAGTGCATTATACTTTACAACGCAGTCTAATGCAGATCATATTTAGTGAGGTTATCGGAAGACCAATGCCCATATGCCCATGATAAAACAAATTACTAGAGCCTTTCATGGTATAGGCTTAGTATCTGTAGATGCATGTAAGTAATGAGATGAGATAAAAACAGTTATGGTTAAAACAGATTATAGTTAAAGTCTAATCTGAAAGCTATATATTTTATAGGTAGCAAATGTGACGAATGAGGACAACAGTAACCTATTACTTCTATTTTTCCAAGGGCTGCATGCCAATCATATTTTAAAAATCTTTCTGGAAGCCCATAATTGCAGATACATGACAAAATATAAATGTACTTAAGGGTTCCAGTTTGCTATGAATAACTGCATTGTATTTAATATACACAGAAGTGTTTCTCACCAAAAAACAGAAAAAAAAAAACTTTTGAGGTTACTACTCAAAATAGTTATATTCCCCAAGGTTGAGAAAAAGAAGGGGGAAAAACATTTTTTTCAAGGGAGGGTGATGACATTCCATGAAGTACTTGATGTGGGGCAAGCCATCACACCCCCATACCACACTATATATATATATATATATATATATATATATATATATAAAAACTTCATTTACACATTATGCAAGATGAAAATACAGAAAGCTGAAACACCGAACTGGTGAATTTTTCCCACGGTAAGTAAATACGTGCCCAACATGCCCTTTTCTCCACTGTAGTGTAATCCTGAAGTTGGTATATATAATTAAGGTGGTTGTGGTGGGAGTATCTGACCACCTAGGTGGTTTTACTTACTCTGATGTGTGTTTCATGTAAGTTTGGGCAAGTGTGTGCTTACACTAGGAAAAATTTGCCATTTGGGTATTTCAGTTTTTGCTATTTTCATCTCATGAAAATTAAGTTTGGTTATGCGAGCTTCAATGTTTAGAAGTAAATCTATATATACATATATATGTGTGTGTGTATGGAAACACTCTGGAATCTCGAAATACTGAAATGTTGAATTTCAGTATCTCGAGAGCAAAGTGTCGAATCTGCAGATGCACGAAACTGCAGAATATCGAACCCAGAAATGTCGAACCCATGCTACTGACAGTGCATTAGGTAAGTGTGGTCTTTTTAAGGGTTTTGGGGAAGGTTTGTGTGTTTGTGAGTATGTCAGGGAGTGTTAGGTGTGGATTAAAATACGTAGGTGAGAGTGTGTCAGTGTTGAGAGTGGTGGTGTTTGTATCTGTGTAATGTGTGCTTGTGCGAAGGGGGTGTGGAATGTATGTTGGTGGGTTTTGTGTGTCTTGGCGTTTAGTGTGACCTCGGAGTTAGTATATAAAAGGAGGGGGTGTGGGGGGATTGCCCTCCTGCTTATAGTAAGTGTGATTGTGTTTGTGTTGTTGTGCAGAGGTAGGTGTAGTTGTGTTTGTGTGTGTGCTTTAACGGTTGCAATTTTGGGTTTCTTTTTTTGGTGTTTCAGGTTTATAGTCTCGAAATGCTGAAATTCAATATTTCAGTATTTTGAGATTATAAAGTGAATCTGTGTGTGTGTGTGTGTGTGTGTGTGTATAGATATATATATATATATATATATATATATAGAGAGAGAGAGAGAGAGTCTATTCAATATATAGACACACAAGGTGTGGAATGGGGGTGTGATGGCTTGACCCACATCAAGCGGCTCATGGAATAAAAAGCAACAAAAAATCAACAACATATATGTAAAGAAAAGACCAATGCTTTAATAGCACAAATGCCAACATCACAATACTGTACTTACTACACAACTGTCTTTTCTTTACATGGCTGCTGTGTTTTTCTGTTTTTTGCATACAGTACATGTGCACCCTGTTTTTTCCTAGTGTCTGTGCATAGATGTTTTTTGGATTAATTGCTACGTCCATGATCACAAAAAGACTCAGAGAACAAGAAAGCGATAAAAATGCAGCACTTATCATTGTAAAAAGGCACCTGTGAACTTGTGATGCTGTTCTGAGCATTGATCAACTGTCTGTCAACAAACAGCAGATCTCCCAGTGAGATTTTTCCAGTTTAGTTCAGGAAGTCACATCAGAGGTTGGTTATGTTATGCTGAATGCTTGGATCAAAAGTACTGAAAGTTTTGGCAATGAAGCTGCATTAAATTGGGAAATGCAGGTTTCTAAACAACAGTTTTCAAAAATCAGTTTACTGCATTTTCTCATTCTAGAAATTGCCAAAGATATAAGTTTAGAGAACTGCAACACAATTTCATATTCAGTGTATAAAAACATGAAACTAGATGTGCATATTGTCAGCAAAATTGCTTATCACATATGCTCCTGAGGGGGCAGTATAGTTATTATTTAGGACACAATGCCAGCTATAAGCCTAACAAGTTTGAAGATGTAAAAAATTTGTGTTTGCAAAAATCAGGCCCAATGAGCATCTCCGGGCATCAAATATGGCCAGAGGATTGAGACAACAATGTAGACTGGTGAAGTGAAGCACTGGCTTTGTACCAGCAAAAAAGATCTATCACATTTTGAATGTTTTCTCAAATGAATGTTCTTAATAACATGATGGTAACATCTAAGGCAATGCTTATACTGTACATTAAAAACAGAACAGTAAGACATTACGGTTCTAAATTAATGAGCCACCTCTTATTTGTTGCAGATGGCTAAACAGCATCAGTGCTAATGAGCTAGCATGTTATATATACAAAATTTCTAAAAAATTGTATATATCTATTCACCTTTGTTAAATGAAAGTTCCTAGTAGAGTTTATCCCATTTTCAGCAACGGCTCAGGGAGAAAAGATAAAAAAAAAAAAATATATGACAAAAAGCTTTGTATTAATAAGCACTTTTGTGAGTCTAGACCACATATTTGCTATCTTCTGTCTTACTTAACAGTCATTTAGAAACTAAATGGTGTCAGGAGAGAAATATTTTCTACAGCTTAAAAGATACATTAACAGAAATAAAAAATATTTTCCTACAAGAATGTATGTGTTTGGAATTACAGAAGTTTAATTCTTAGTATAAACATGGCACAATTGTAACCATCAAGAATTATTTCTTATGGGTTTCAGATCTAGACAATGCAAGGATTATTCATGTTTGGAAAGCTCTCTTGTCCTGTGATATGTAACATGCGAGTAATATTTGTTGGCCAAGGTTAATTATGATAGAGTTACAGAAAATGAATGCTAAATTTACAGAATGCATGGACAGATTCATGTCCAAGTTAAATGAGTCAGAATAGGTTCCCACAGTCCACTGTTTTGTGGCAATTGCTATTCTGATGCAAAGGTTCACTATGATGGAAGCAAAGGCAGTCCTGCTTGAAGCAAGATAAATCAGTTGAGAAGACAGGGGTAGAAGGAAGAACTCTGATTTATTGGACTGTGTAGGATATATGGGATGAGTGCTTGCTAGAAAAAGAAACCATGTTAGCGCCAGTGCACACAATATCTATACCTCAAATGTCCCAGAGACAGTTTCCTATATGTATATTGGTGTAGTCTATGTCTTTAGCACCAAAGGATAGGGTGTAATTTACTATGCGGTGCCCTCAAAAAACAGAGAAGGCGGCAGAGTCCGCAGTTATCTATTACCATGATTTTTTGCAAAAATACAGAAAAATAAATGAGGTTTGGTAACAAACCAATTTGTCCAGGGACATATTCAGGTGGGGTTAGATAAATATAGTAGTAGTAGTAATTAAGAGGGGTGGGGGATGAAAGGGTTAAATGGAAATGAGGGATGATAGAGAGGAAATGAGGTAAGGATAGGGAGGGGTTTAAGGAGTGACTGGGTAAGAAATCACATTTTGGCACATTTTGGCATGAACTTATTATGTCAAGTCTTATGTTCAAGACGACTCTTAGGTGGTTTGGAAAGCAAGTAGGTCTGGGGGATTAATGATGCACAGTGGTACAGGGTGAGTTCGGATTTGATTTTTTTTTTTAACCTGTCCAGATTCATTTTGATGTTTGGCCTGTTTCTACTGGTATTTTGGTGTTTGTCATGAATGTGAAGGTACTGAGAATTGATCTTGCAGTCTTCGGCTTTTGCTTGTTTTACCTTCATTATAAAAAAAAAATTGATTCTGTGGCACAGTGACTTTGTGATTAAAAAGGGTGGTGGTGAGTTGGTTTCGGTGGTTGCTCACATTGGGATAGTCTCGGGTTTAATTTGCTTGTGGTTCATTACCTCGTAGTAGAACCACTTAGCAAAAATATTCATAAGGTCTTTCATTGTGGGTGAATAACCACATGTATTGGTTTGTATGGGGGTTTTGGGTGAAGAGTCATGGTTGTGCGCGGGGTAAGCTAATGGGAGGGGAGCAGGGTAGTAGCTTCAGTTATGGAAAAAATACACAAAGAATTAACATCTAAATTTGTTTTATCTATGGCCCTGAAATAATAGAGATACCTTCCTAAAGGTAGGCAAAACATGTTAACTCATTCACTCTGGATCAGCTCAGAAAATGCTGCCTGCTTATTTCCACCATACGAACAACCGTGCAGCCTGAGCTCATTTTCAGATAACCCATTTGTAATACCATACAGAAAACAAATATTCACAACTCTTGAACCATAATAGCTAAACTAAAAATGTAAAAGTGAAAGTTGTTCAGCAGACACTGACCTTTCTAACAGTGTAAATACTGATAGTGCTCATCTAAGTCATTATTAAGTATTTTCCAAGGAATGCTGATAGTGCGCATTATTTTTTACCTTTTTGGTAAAACAAATCACAATATCTTGGTGAATGTACTATGTAGACCCATAAAATGTGTAACTGATTTGTTTGTATGAATGTCAGCTTTAAAATGATACCTTAACCATTATTGTGTGATGCTCCATTATGGAGATATTCACAGAAATATGATTAATATAATATTTCTCATAACTGATAAATAAACAATGCATAATATCTCATTCACCTGTAACAGACAGAGACTACATATCAGTATACAAGTTGTGTGGCTCAATGTCAGCTTAAAATGATGCATCATCTGTGTTGTCACCATGCTCCCTTGCAAAGATATGAGCATAATAATGAGAAAATCTGCAAATATATAATTTTCATACTCCTACAAGATTAAACAAACTGTTATATCTGTGCATGTGTACAGCATACAGACACAGTTCTTTTACCATGTTGTAAGGAGTAATACTGTCTTCAAAATGAGGTATTACTTGGGACATTGACATGCTCCCTTGCAAAGTTATTTACTAAAATATGGAATAAATCATAATTTCCTTAACCTGAGTCCTAAAGAAACTGCGATGTATGTACATGTGTACAGCATACATACACAGTTCTTTTATCACGTTGTAAGGACTGCCACTGTCTTCAAAATGAGGTCTCACTTGGCACAATTACATGCTCACTAGCAAAGTTATTTAAAAAATATGAAAAAAAAACAATTACCATAACCTGAGTCCTAAACAAACTAGGATATCTGTACATGTGTACAGCCCATGGGCACAGTTCTTTTACCATGTTGTAAGAAGTAACACTGTCTTCAAAAGGAGGTATTCCCTAGCACAATTACTTGCATTCCTCGCAAAGTTATTTACCAAAATATGAAAAAAATCATAATTTCCATAACCTAAGTCCTAAACAAACTGTGATGACTGTACATGTGTACAGCATACAAAGTTTTTTACCATGTTGTGAGGACTAACACTGTCTTCAAATTAGGTATTACTTAGCATGGTGACACCACATAGACAGAAACCATTATTTGGTCTGTGCATTCATCAATGTGATAACCTCCATTACTTATGTGAATAACAGTGGCAGCTGCTGACAATTTTACCTGACAAGTGAGAATGACTGTATGTTACACTGTAACTGCAGTTATTGTTCAAATGGAATAATGACCTGCATTTCATTACTGCAAGGTTCTGCATGTTCAGACAAAGGTGATAATTGCTGCACAAAACCTGTTGATTAGGCATTCATTATATTTCAGGTGGAGGTGTTATGTAATAGGGAGTTATTACCATCTGTTAAGAGAAGACCAGAGTAATTTACTAAAAGCCCACATTTGCACTTGTTTCCCACCTTTCCTGTAACTAGTCTAGTGCAGATACAGATTTGCTGTATCCAGGACTGTTTGAAAGCTTCTGAGCAGTGCCAAAGTCTGCTTTTCAATTTTTTTCCTTAGATCTGCTAGTTCTCTCCTCTCCTGTACTTTTACTAGCTTATTAGTCTAGCACTTTACGAGACTTCTTGTAGCAATTATTGCAACACACAAAAGTGCTACCAGCACTAAACGTTCTACAAGGAGATAGCACCAGTAGTTATTATTAATGCCCACCCCTCCAGGCATGTCTAAAGGTCACTTCCCTGCACTTCCTCCTATTAACCTGGTGAACTTGGGCATCCTGAGGCAATGTAGCAACTGCCTCATGTACACTGACAACCGTCTCCTCTTACCTCCCAACACTCAGACTTGTGAGAGATGCACATATATATCCAAATTGAAAGCCATGCACTCTCCAGCCAAGACCGGAATAGTTGGTCAAGAGGAACAGGTCAACACTTGCACCATATCACATGGAACACATAGCCCTCCAGAACACATATCAGCATGGCCTTCACATAAAAACACAAACCGCACATCCACCTTCACGGAGGCTCTCAATAAAAATCTACCTAAACAGCAGAGACCTGAAACTCAGTCGACCACCACAACACAATACTAATCACGAGACAAATAACTCTCCTAAACAGTGTGCCACTCAACCAAAGCCCCTAAGGCAAAACAGCATGCACAACACACTAGTCATAGGTGGCTTGATAGTGAAGCACACTGATGTCCCACTCTCTAGGCTAAATAAAGTGTAAGTAACAGCCAACTGCCTGTCAGGTGCCAGGATCCACCACATAATGCACACACTCAGGTCCCTCAACAACAGATACAAATATGATTCTGTTATTGTACATGTGGGTGTGAATGACCTGAGACATACGTCCCTAGACTACTTGAAAAGAGACATGGGTGAGGTCTCGGATTATGTAGCCCAGGCGGGTGTGACTCTAGCCCTGAGCAGCATCCTACCATCACCCAGAATGAAACAACAGTACAAGCAGAAGATGATTGATTTCAACAATTGGCTAAGTGTCTGGTGTCATTCTAAGGGGATCCAGTATCTGTCTGCCTGGGATGACATGAATGACAGACCTCAATGCTTTGCCAGAGATGGCCTGCATCTGTCACCCCTGGGCTTCCGGATACTGGCCAAGGCTCTTGCCACCCATATAGTGCCTTTTTTAGGTGGTGTTCCAAAGACCAAATTACCACCGTAACAGCTACAAACAAATGTAATATGAGGATCATGCTGCTCAACGCCAGAAGTCTAAATCTCAAAATGTAATCACTCAAAACACTCCTTAAAATGGAGAACATCAACATTTGTGCTGTAACAAAGACCTCGTTCAAGGCAGCAGAAAGCACCCCTGCACTACCAGGCTATAACTCATTCCACACATTTTGGCCCCAGAACTTGGACTAAAGCTCCAAAGGCAGTGATGTTTCCATATTCATAAAGGATGCATACACCTCCAGACTGGAAGCCCAACATAACACATCAGAAATACTTCAGGTGGAGCTAACATTTGGTAAGACAACAATTCAGGTTGTAGCCTGCTAAAGGTCCCCAACCATGTCCCAAGACTCACACTCCACATTCCTAAGCACCCTGGAGAATATTAGGGTCCAACCTAACACTCTTATACTGGGCAACTTCAACTACAGCTCCATTAACTGGGTAAACGTCTCATGTAACAATACACTTGCCCAACATTTCCTGAAATTCATTAAGTCCAATGCTCTGGACCAGCTTGTGCTTACCCCCACTAGAGGTAGCAACAGCCTTGACCTGGTCATTACTAACATGGACGACATTGCTCTATACCAATAGTCAATGACACCCTGGTTAGATATGACCACTGACTAATCACCTTGGAAATCCACATCCCTCCCACTCCCCCACCTGCAAAGGTAACCACCATGAAAAACTTCTCCAAAGGTAACTTTGGGCTCCTAAAAACAGAGGTGGCTAACTTCACGGCATCCATGCAAATGGAGAATAGTTGCATGACCACCGAATCATACACCAATGTACTGTACGAGCACATACACAAATGCATGGATCTCTACATATCCAATAGAACCAAGACACTCTCCTCCAAATAAAGGAAGCTAATCTGGTGGTCCCCTGCCATAAACAAACTCTACAACTGATGCAGAATAAGGTGAAGTCCCAAGACTGTAAAAACTCCCTTATCAGCCTCAACAAAAAATTGAGATCCCTCATCAAAACCTCTAAAGCTAGCTATGAAAACAGAATTGCAGCAGATAGCAAAGACAACCACAAGGCCTTCTATAGTTATGGAAAGAATCTCCACAGCAATACCCAGATTTGCTCTGAGATACTGCACAATGGTACCTTGTATACCGAGCCAACAGATACTGCCAATATACTGTCTGACAGATTCAGTGTCAACTTTACCCCTCTCTCCCCTCCCAAAAGACCTATCACATTAACAGCAGATTGCCAGGAAACCAGTATTACTTCTGCACAGGTTAAAACAGCATTGTCCAAGGCCAAGAATACAGCTTCTATGGGACCTGACAACATTCCTGGCTGTGTTCTACATGAACTACAGAGTGAACTGGCACCTCACCTGTCTGCCCCTGTTTAATAACAGCCTCACCTCAGGCTTTGTCCTTACTGAATGGTGCACTGCTACAGTCATCCTTCTCCACAAAGGAGGAGTGACAACAGACCCTGGGAACTATCGCCCCATTAGCCTGACAAGTCTAATATGAAAAGCTATGGAAAGCATCATCATGGACCTAATAAACAAGGATATAGGGAATCTTGAAACTCTGGATCCCACACAATTTGGTTTTGTGAAGGATAGCTCATGCCTGCTCAACTTGGTTGACTTCTTTGAGTCAGTCACCAGAGGTGTGGATGAAGGCAAGGTGGTTCATACAGCCTCCCTTGATCTGGCCAAGGCCTGTGATACCATTCCCCACTCAGGAATCATAGAAAAACTCACTAAGCTAGGCATCAACCCCTATATCACTAGATGAGATGCAAACTGGCTCACAGATAGAACCCACAGTGTGAAAGTAGCGGACTCCAAGTCAGACTGCTGACCAGTCACGAGTGGAGTCCCACAGGGTTTGGTCCTGAACCCTCTCCTGTTTGGTATCTACTTCTCAGAAGTCCAGGTCAACACAAAGGGACTCTGGCTGACAAAGTTTGTAGACTATTGCAAGTTTGGAGCTATTATTAACAACCCAAGTGACACTGACATCCTACAGAAAGACCTCACTGAGACCAATGACTAGAATAAGAACCATGGCCAATGTCGTTGGTCTCAGTGAGGTCCTTCTATGTGGCAATCTCATTACCAAGGGTTTTGCATCCAGGAAGAAAGAGGTCATTGTCTCCCTCTACTCTTCACTCATTAGGCCAATCATTGAGTACAATGCCCCATCTGGCATGTACCTCACTAGACGCATGCAACAACTTGAGAGGCCGCAAAGGTACCTCACAAAGAGGATCCTAGGCCTTAAACACTTGTCCTATATGGACAGACTCAAAAAACTCCAACTATTCTCTGTCTCATATTGCCTACTTCAAGGCGATCTCTGTCTGACTTACAAAGCCATGTCTGACCCAGCTCCGTTAGAAATGCTACATCTAAAGAAATCCCAATCCCTGTGCACCACATGCTCCAGAGACCTCAACCTCATTACCACACTCAACAGAACATGCTGCTATGGAATAGACTTCCCATACATTTCAAACAGAGCACCTCACTGGCCCTCTTCAAGAGATGTGAAATAGAAAATGTATCCCGGGGATCACTCCAGTGGCTCTACTTGACAGATGCACTGGGAACTAAGGTCAGGGTAATCCTATGGGCTAGGCTTGTAGAGGCTCCAGGGTCATTAGCCTAGTACATACCTATGAACACTTATATATTACTGAGCCCTTCCTCCCACCTAAATTCTACACATGACTGACAGAGACAGGCATATTGGCCAAAATAGATGTTAGCTCCATGATGGTACTAGTCCACAAGTAATAGCATTAATCTCAATCAGACAACCACTCAGTAGAATCAGAAACGGAAATAAAATCAGAAAATGTCTAAATTATATTCTTGATTGGTGTACCAATTAATCCAACATGGAGTCATTCATTGTATCCACCTAAACATCCTTGTCATTACAATAAGAAGCTAAAAAAGGAGAAATATTGTATAAAATATCTGGTTGAGCATGAATGACACTTCTGTAACAGTTCCTAGTATGTGCAATCACCAAAATGAGACATTAACCCAAGTGAACCCTACAATAAAATGTTGCAGTATGCACAAGCACCAGAATTAAATATATCCCCAAACAACCCTTCAGTAACAGTTCCTGGTATGAACATGCACCAAAATGAAGCATTCACCCAAGGAACTGCAAAAAAATAAATATTCTTCCATGGTGTGGTGAGCTGTGTTTGTCTTGGATTTTATGGCCTTATCTGAAACTAGCTACATACTTAACAGGCCTCAGCTGTATGAGTCATTCCATGGCCTATTCAGAGCAACTGTTCTCTACAGGATCACGTGTCAACTGTCTTCCCAACTCCCATTGTGATCATCAGCCTATTCAAGCTATATTGTCCTTCAAAGTACCCAAAGTGGCACTTATCAGTACCTCAATCAGGGTTTATATTATCGGAACGAAAGTTTCAAACTCCGAATACCATATGGTCAACACCAAATGGTCGAAGTTTGAAAACACAGAATCCGAAATATAAAAAAACTAAAACACGAAAACTGTCATTAAGCATTTTATGCAGGAGGGGCAAGCCCCCCTGCACCCCCCACACTCCCGCTACTTAAATATACCAACTCCGAGATCGCACTACATTGAAGTAAAGGGAAGAATTCCCTAAGGAGATCTCCGTTCACTCTTACGATGTTTGCGATATTCGCACATTTGGTGTTGCTCAAATGGTATTCGGTCATTGCATACTTCACTGTACTAATATAGATCTCCTCAATCAATCCTACTGTTTAACTAGATTTTCATAACCTTTAAATGGAAAGGTTTAACAAACTCAACTAACAGAATCTAGCTTATCAAAACCACACTGTCATTCATCCTGAATTGTTCCAAAATACTCACAACCTTATATCACAAGGTTTTTGCTCCAAATCCATAATTTATTAAATAGAAGTTTGCAGACCGCAATAGAATTTACTAGTCATATTTATGATTAAAACCAATGTAATAAAATTATTACCTAGGTGCACTTTCAGCAATATATATGCTAGCAATCCAACAGAAAATTTCATACATCCACCTCTGATACTGCTGCAAAATGTTGCAACTACAGGTGTATAGTAAGAAAATTCTATTCCTAAACTTTTTCCTCGCAACTGCCTCCTTTTTATTTATTCAGCGAGAAAAAAAAACATGTAACACTATGCACAGGAGACGGAAACTGTATCAATATGTACCTAGAGACACAACTCAATGTCAAATATAACGGGGGGGGGTGAACGATTACCCCTATGGGACAGTACAACAAATCTGCAATTTCATCCCATGACACACTGAAACTTGACTCCAACAACCTTAAAACACATTCAGTGCTTAGTGCGCTACATCTCCAAGCAGGTTGCTCCCATGTAACTGTAAATGTGTACTTGCTTTCTCAAATGAATGATGGCAAAAACCACAGACGCTTTCATAAAGATGTACCAGGACTGTGCAACACACACTAATATGTACGTTTTTAAGGCTAGAGATAGTATTCTGTGATATAAGCTGATATTGTGTTTTAACCAATCCCAAACAAAAAAAAAATCAAATTATATATAACCTCTTGAACTTTTATTCTGACACTACTGCAAGACTACAAACTACTCTTGCAATTTAAAAAAAATAAGTGAGACATTAAAAAAGAAATAAATAACATACAAGGCTTTGTTTGGCATATACACTACTGCACAGAACCACATTTTTAGTTTTCAGTCAACAGAGTAGACAAAGTAAAATATACACTCTGTATTTCTCTACTTGCAAGTGTTGATGCAGAATAAAATTAATGAAATCCACCCGAGTAAATCAGCTGATGAAACACAACAGAAAAAGACAATGTGGGAAGGGGAAAAGAAATGTTTCTATCAAGTGTGCTCCAACACCACTGTTTACTATAAATTTATTGCAAATGTTGCAGCTGCCCTGCATATGTCATTTATGCATACATACGTGCATGAGGCTGTTGAGTTACATTTGGGCAGATGCACAGCATGCAACCCTAACAAGATGAGAACACGGGCTGAAAAGACTGGCAAATGCCTGCGACTGACCACCTGCAAATGTGCACATAGAGATGAAAGAAACAATTCAACCACTATGGAAGGGAAAAGGTAGGACAAATACTGTGCTTACAGTTGATAAAAGAAAATATTGTTTATACAAAAGAGATCTTTAAATACTGTGTCAGAATAAATTTGGAAGAAATTTATTTTATTCTTTTTGACACTTAAAATACAGAATGTAATAGGTAGGCAGAAAGGGGAAAACAGCAAAAACTATTAAAAAAAGGCAGGAAATACAACAACGCTATAAAAACAGACTACCTATGTTATTAAAATCTACGTCAAATGTTAATTCAGCAGCTCAGTGTTTACTAACATATGGCTCAGTAAGCTATAATATCATTTCAATTACGATAAAGCAGAGGTTTAAAAAAGCAGCATCACCATCTGCATAATGAATTCCAGCACCGTTCCAGCCTCAGCACTGTAAGCAGTCACTGGGAGCAGAAACCCCCCCACACACACACACACACACACACACACACACATTCAGAATGCTGCTGACATCAGAAATTATAAATAACCTTAAACGTTTTCACATGAAGCATCCCCCAAAAACAGTTTTAGCAGCACACCAAGAAACAATGAAAAAACACAGGTACACACACACACAAACACACACACTTCGGTTTCATGCATGCAAGCACACATACACACAGAAACAAACACACATGTACACAAACCTTTCTTTATTTTTTGAGTTTCTTTTAGTTTTACACTCACTAAACAGCAAAAGTGCTGCTTAGCGAGTGTAAAATAACAGAGAGAGATCTCCATACACACACACACACACACACACACACACACACACACACACACATATAAAAACTTTCTATTTTTTTATTCACTCGCTCAACAACAAAAGGCTGCTTAGCGAGCATAAAATAATGGCATACGTTAGCTTTCAGTCCTAGATCCACAGCATTTGGGCAGAATCCTGACATTTCTGGACAGTTAAATTGTATGCTTGCAATTATGTGAAACAAATCGTGGCTACAGACGACAGTCATTGTAACATGGGAGGAAATGGAGCACTTGGATGAAACCAAAACCAATGTTTGTGGAGGGCATAAATGAGTGGATTCCTTTTTTTACAGCAAGACAGCTGGACAAAAGTAGGGTAAATTTTTAGTGCTGATACTAACATTGAAAGGTGATAGAATAACAGGGTTTGCACTAACTAGCAGTGATTTGGATACAGAGATTGCAACTGAAATATCATAGGTTCATAGGTAGGGTTACTAGGCTATCTGCCCGAGGGCATTTATAAGCCTAGCCAGAGTGTGTCAGCTTTTGCCGCCCCATTGATCAATTAACTGAGCCTCTGTCAAGAAGAGCCAATGAAGTGATCCCAGGGGTGTATTTTCTGTTACCCATCTACTTGTCAAGGTTTCTCTTGAAGAGTGTTAGTGAGGGGCTCTGCCTAATGTAGTTAGGAATTTTGTTCCAAAGCATGGGGAGTCTCTGTGACAGGAATCTATCCCTCCAGCATGTTCTATTTATTGTTGTCAGGTTTAGCTCACTAGAGCGAGTGGCTCGCAGTGACTTGGATTTCTTTAGGTGAAGCATGTCCATCAATTCTGAGTTGGACATGGCTTTGAAAGTCAGGCAAAGATCACCTCCGAGTAAGCGATATGCCACTGAGTACAGCTGGAGTTTTTCCAGTCAGGCTGTATAGGACATATGTTTGAGACCCGTAATCCTCTTGGTGAAGTACTTTTGTGGTCTTTCCAGCTGTTGGAAGTGTCTTGTGAGGTACATCCCACACGGGGCATTGTACTCTATGATGGGTCTGATGAGTAGAGGGGCACTATAACCTCTCTGTTTCTAGATGCAAACCCTTTAGTAATTAGATGGGCCACATAGAAAGATTTCCTAACTACTTTGCCAATATGATTGTCAAAGGAGAGATTACTATCTACCTGGGTCCTCAGATCTCTTATTACCTCTTCTGTATTAAGGGGGCTGCCACCTATGTGGTAATTCATGGGCGTTTTGTTTTTCCCAGACGGGATGACTATGCATTTTTTGGCATTTAGCTTGAGACCATGACTTTGACACCACGTGTCCATCTCAGTAAGGACCTTTTGGAGAATGTCTGTGTCAGCCAGAGTCAATTATGGCTCCCAGTTTGCAGTCATCAGCGAACTTGGTTAGCCATAGTCTTCCTGTGTTTGCCTGTACTTCTGAGAAGTATATGCCGAACAGTAGGGGTCCCAGGACTGAACCTTGTGGGACATCACTTGTGACTGGTCTAGCTTCGGACCTGGAGCCCACTATTCTTACCGTGTGAGTTCTGTCTGTAAGCCAATTGGCAACCCATCTCGTGATGTAGGGGTTTATGTTCAGGCTGGTGAGTTTTTCTATAATTCCCAAGTGGGGAATGGTGTCAAAAGCCTTGGCGAGGTCAAGATAGGCTGTGTGAACTACTTTCCCCTCATCTATGGCCTTGGTGACTGTCTCGAAGAAGTTAACCAGGTTTAGTAGGCATGATCTGCCCTTAACAAAGCCGAACTGGGTCGGGTCATGTGTTTGGAGGTTCCCAATGTCTTTGTTAATGAGTTACACGATGATGTGCTCCACAGCCTTGCAGACCAGGCTAGTCAGGTTTATGGGGCGATAGTTACCAGGGTCATTATTTCCCAAGTTCACTCTGTGCCACTAATGAAATGGAAAACCTCTCTTTTGAAAACTGGCTCAAACATATGTATGGTGTATATGAGGTTTATTTGCTACCTCATACAGCAGGAAAGCTGGTCAGAAATAGGGGCAATTTCGCATTGCTCATACAATCTTTTGAACATTGACAGAATAACAGGTTTTGCACTAGGGGTTTATGGAAGTGTGGAAATTAAATCTCCATCATTATTTTCTAACTACAGCCACTAATTAAAACCAGTACATTAGGAAAAATGGACCAAGAGCATTCAGCATTGCTATGAGAAAAGCAAAGCTGTAACAAAGCACAATCTTACCTTATTCTGGATTGGAGGTGAAGAGACTTGCAGTTTGGTTTAGAAATACAGACAGATCTCTGGTCATGAAGTGATCAGCAGGATAAATAGAGGGATCCAGCAGTAAATTCCACAAAAGCCAGAAAAAGAAAAGGAATTTTTACTGTTGGACCCCCTATTTATTTGCACAGAACAAAGGATTTTAGGTCAGGAGGTGGCAATGTTAAGCAAGCGGTGGCTTGGATTGCAGGACTGCCATTGGACACCACCACTTCCTTGATTAAAGCCATAGAAAATTGGCTTGCTATGGAGAGGAAAGTAAATAGTGAAGTGCAAGCCAATTTTCTCAGAAAAATGAAATATGAACAACATGTAACTTCATGCTGAAAATGAAGCTGACAAGGTAACTGACAAAGTTCAGTTACTTTTTCAACTTAATTTTCAACAGTGGAGTTGCAATCTGACTGAAACGTTATTTGCACTGGGAGAAGGCACTCAGGTGTAACAACATGCAGTTACTATCATCTCACAGCGTGCTCGGATCTAACCACAGAAGCACTATGAGACGGTAGTCGGGGTTAATGAGTTACTAGAATTTGTTAAAAAAGGTAGCTTTCTGACCTGCAGCATTGTGCAAGGTGTGTGTTCTGTCTGTAGTAGCTCATTCTTCATGGGAGCTTCTTTGCAGGCTTTGTGGTGCTCAGGAGTGCTGGCGGTTGGGGGTGTGTGGTTGGTATTGGAGCATGCTTCTTGTTGTCTGGAGTGGAATGAGTGAGGTAGGATTTGCGGAGAGAGACTGTTGGCTATGTAAAAAGAAGTTAATTTCTGGTACCAATTCCTTAAGGAGACATATGTCATTAACACTCTTCACCAAATTATACACTGAGTTCACTTTTTACTTATTCAAAACAAAAAGTTACGATAACTGCTTCTTGAAGTTTTAGGAGATGTTGCTAGGTAATGAAGGGACTTTTACATCTATTATTTGAATGTGCTTGTGCTCACATCATATTGAGTTTAGGAATTAAAGAAATGTACTATTACAAATGAGATGTTTGGGGGGGGGGGGTTCTGCTGCCACTTAGTGGCTACGCTGATTGATTTTGTTGGTTGATTTCTGAAGTCAGGTTTGACATGTTACGTTGTGTATACTTTGTATGTATCCAAGTTGTTTTGATATAATATCTAGATATATGGTTATAAGACTGGGTGGTTTAGGTTTAATTGTCTGGTTTTAATTGACCGTATGATATGAATGGCTAATTCATATTTAGGGGCTTGCTTTGTATGGCTGAAGGAATAGTATGATGGTATTAAATCTGGTGTGTTATGAGTCATTAATCTGAAGTTTGACAAGGCATTCATGTAGGAACGTGACAACGATTACTTTGCAATAAACGTTTTGACCCTAGGCTGGGTTTGCTTCATCTACATTTACTTTTGGAGTTAATTGATTCAGAACAGAAAAGATCTTGATTCACTGGGATGTCTTGTTTACTGGTTGTATGCTACACCATGTGAATATTGCAAGTGGGTTTACTTAAACGGGGTGGTATCAGTGTGACTTGCTGTTGTGCACACTAGTGTTGATGCCGGATGAATGCAGCATTTACAGATGTTCTTGGCTGTTCCGGTGACTTTCTGAAAAAGTCGCGGATTTGAAAACACTTTGGTTATTAAGTTGTGATAAGCCTTTGGTTGTAGAACTGTAACCATTAAAGTAATTGAAGTTTGAGGAAACAGTGGTGACAGGCAGTTACTTTCCTGTCATGCTCATCGGAAGACACACTAATGCGGCTGGTGGTTCTTTGGGCTTTCTGGATTTGGAGTGGTGCTGTTTCAGTTCTCCCTATTTGGGACTGTTGCCCTCTACTGGGTGCAGTGAGACCATCGTTTTTGCCAGGGTTATGATTTACTGGGGGAGGGTTGACAGAATGTGTTTTTGCAGGTTGTGTTTGCCCAGGAAGAATGCGGTCAGGAGCACATGCATGGTACAACTTTAACGGCCATGGGGAGGGTTATGGCAGGCACAGCTTGTAACCAGGTGTACCCGGTTTTTTGGCCTATCAGACTTAAACTCTAGGTATTCTTCAAGTATCCTTCCAATTCTCTTCCTTACTTTTACTTAGTTACTAAAAAAAAAAAGTTATTCTACGTATTATTTTCATCTTGCAGGATTTTGCTCTGTAATAATCTCTGTGTTTATTTCTCTCATTTCACAAATATATGGTTCAGTTCAGCCAGTTACTTCAAACTACCTTGTTCTCATACCTTTTAACATTTTCCCAACTTTTGTGCCCTTCTGTTTTATTGCTAAAATCATAACATGATAATTCCACTGATTTCTATGCTCATTGGGGTTTGTCTGCAATTTGTAGAAGTAGGACTGCGAGCACATGATTTGCATCTGTGTCAGGACATAAATCCCGTTCACATTCACAGAATCATTCACCCATTAGATTATTTTACAAAGGTGGGTGGATCTATGGCCTAATTTATATGGCTGTGCAGACATTCCGCCATGCCTATCAACAGTTTAGATTGTCATGGAATGTATACCTCCACTGGCTAACCAGGGAAGAAGGGTTAAGGAAGACCTAGGAAACTCAGCTGGAGGGTAGGATGAAGGAGGGATAGAGGTTTAGAATTTTGAGTTAATAGGGAACTTTAACACTCCGCAACATGTTTATTGAGTCATGGAGTTATGTAGTGGGAGATGGTAGGATAAGACATGTCAACGATAATTTGAGAGGACGTTATTATGGGCATGCTTCTCAGTGAAGACCATTTGGAAATTTAGTATTAATACTGGGGATTATGATAGTTAAGCTTTCCCTTTGACACAGATCTGCTGTATTGGCAGATGGATGGTAGGGTTTCAGCTTTACCCTGACTGTTTCTCCTCTCATCTTCAAGAGGCAGGAATGCAGCTGCTTACAATGTGGAATAAGGGATAAAAGGTGGAACACTTGGTAATGGCTCACTAGCAACTGGAAGCTCATAAGATGGTTAAAATGGGATGAATTTATTTGCAGTATAGACCTGTTAAGGAAATAATATGATTCAGTTCTATTTGTCATTGTTTTCACTAAAATCTTTAACCTTGGAATGTGTGACAGACTTGTCAAAGTGGAATTTATGGAACATGAATTTTCAGGACCCCAAATGAGGGACGTTTCTTGAAATGAGGTACACTTCAGAGGTATTGTATTTTATGAGGGTATTTACTCTCTGATAAGTATCTTAATTTGGTTGCGGGGTCATGTCATTACAGATGCTTGTGGGACAAAGCAGCACATGGGAGTAGCTCCCACGGTCATACTCGCTAAAGATGAATATGTACTGTTTGTGTAAAAGAGATTGCTGGTGGATATCCTTGTAGTGCTCATTTACTAAAATGTGCTTAGGGTTGTTATGAATTT
This sequence comes from Protopterus annectens, assembly GCF_019279795.1. Taxonomy (NCBI): domain Eukaryota; kingdom Metazoa; phylum Chordata; order Ceratodontiformes; family Protopteridae; genus Protopterus; species Protopterus annectens. The sequence continues at coordinate 530,067,070 of NC_056743.1, forward strand.
AACTTGGCTCTATCTGGTTTTGTATGGAAATGACAAGGTACCAAGGTATTTTGATATTTAGATTTCACTCTTCTGCAGTTTAAGTTTTACTAGGGTAATTTAAAAGTATAGGTTCAATTACTGCTATTAGTGTCATAAAACTATTTTGTAGTATGTTCCTTCACTGGCTGCGTAAGAATTTGTGGGGGGGGGGGGCAAGGCAGTGCCAGGTTACGGAGCATAAAGGATGAGGGGTGGTGTAGTAGCTGTGTAGCTAATGAAGAAGGTAAGTCATGACAATGGCTGATGTCATCATTAAGAACTTTTGGCATATGTAGGTACACAGAATTAACAGTTTTATTTATTTTGCTGATGGGGAAGTATGTTGATGGCCTGAGGGTGGTCGGTGACCTGAAAGAAGTGGGCCCCAAAGGTGATGGAAGCTGTTGCAGTGGATATTCCGGCCACTAGATTGGTGTGTAATGAGGCCACAGATGAGGGAGCGCAGAGTGAGCAGCAGTCAGTGGCTTGGCAGAAGGGGAAGTGAAAGGTAATGGATTCTGCTGGGGTGGCTGTCTCGGTTGCTTGAGTGGGGGACAATGAGGTGAAAAACAATAAGGAAGTAAGTAATCTCACTTTATTTGGTGCTCATTAAGGCACATCAGAGTTGGTGTGGGTTGGGGTAGTAGAGGGGCAGGTGAGAAGGAGGTATGTTGAGAGCAGGGTAAAGCAGGGTTTGGGATTGTCTAGGGGAGTTTGGGGTTCTTGCAGGAGGGGTGAAGCCACAACACTCGTATGATCATAGGAAATTGTTTGTAGAGGGATAACTGAGGTATTTGATGTGAAGTTGGAGTTCCAAAAGGTGGTATCTTCTGGGAGATGAATGTATCCCTCAAGTGGGTTCTGTTACTGTCACATACCTGCTTAAGGTCTTGACAGCGAGTCTCACTTTTACCTTTTGACTTACGTTTCAGACTGATAGGTGTTTCGGGTACATGTATGATTTGAGTGTAGGTAGGATATGTGGGGAGCTGGGTTCTTCGTTGTCTACACTGAAATTAGAATGCCTAAGCAAGGCATTGTTTTGGGATTCCTTGCAGATGTAGGTTATGTTTTAATTTCTTACCAGATGCAAAGGAACAAATGGAAGGAAAGCTTCAAACTGAGAGCCATGTACAAGCAGTGGATTAAGGATATTCAGTTTGTGGGCTCTTGAGGCTGCATGTTGCCCAGTTACCAATGTAGTTTTCATTAGGTTTAGTAAGTTGGGGCATTGTTTTACCACTGTGGTGCCTTTTAGAGTATTTCATTGGGGTGGCCTTTTGGCAGATGGATAGGGTGGTTGATGGGGATTTCCATTTGTTGACAAATGAGGCATGTGATGTTCGGTTGGGGGATATAATTGGGGGGGTTGTGGCTTTTTGGATGGAAGATTGGAGGGATGCTGAATATTTGGATGTTCGTGTTAATATGGCCAATGAGGTTCAGCTAGAGTTGTTGGGGATTAGGGTTCATTTTCATTTGTTTCATATGGTAGTGGTATGGGTTGTGGTGTTTGTACTACTAAAATGCCATGATGGCCATTTAAATGTCTTATTGCTTATAATGGATAACTGGTGTGATAGCAGAATTATTATTAAATTGAATTTTGAAAGGTTGATTGTTAATGATTGTAGGAACTGGTAGACAGTAAATGGAATAATGTGATTGGGCAGAGATTATTGGTAAGAGGTTATTGGGTGCAAGAGATGTAGGGGGATGGGTTAGCCTTGGTATAAATACAATTGAGGAAGGGTTGAGTGGGAATGGGGCTAAGGTGGGGAGCGCAGTGAGGGTGAGTAAAGTGGGCTGGACCTGGTCTAGTATCTTGCACCAAAAACAAAAATGTATGTTTGAAGATGGTAAGTACTGCTGTGAGAGGATTAAAAGAAAATAAATGCTGGCTGATTAGCAGTAACTGTTATAGGCTAAACTAGAAAACAGTAAGCAGTGAGACAAAAAGTATGCTGGATGGGAGAAAAAGTGGGAGCAAAGGAAGAGAAGGACTAGTGATATTTAATTATGGAGAAGATGGAGTTTAGATAGAAATGAAGGTCTAACAATTTTCCAGGTGTTAGCAAAAACAATCCAGGACCACCAGGACTTCAAACAAAAACAGGTCCTTTATTAAAATGTAAGCGCTTTCATGCTCACAACACGGCACTTCATCAGACATAAAACAAATAAACCACAAGCTTAATATATACCATAATCAATTACAATCAATCAGTATAAATCATTAGATAATTAATCAATTTATGTTCCTTTAATAAAGGTTTTAAGGGTACAAATGTATTTAATCCAAGGGTTCTATGTGCTTGTAAGTTCATTATCCACCTACTCTCAGATTTCTCTATAATATGGTTGAAATTTCCATGTCCTTTACTAAAATTAAAACACTGTAATACTAAAAACTCAAAAGAATGATCACTAAAACTATGGATATGTTTAAATAACGCACTATTCATGTCATGGTTTCTTATATATCTAACATGCTCTAAAATTCTTTCTTTTAACATCCTAGCTGTTTTACCAATAATAGAAACTTTTGCACTTTGTGCAGGAAGCAAGATACACCAAACATTTCGTACTGCAATCTGCATAAAATCTAGGAATGAAAGTAAACACATTCTATGGGTGTGCAAATGTCTTTATATCTGATATATATTGACACGCTAAACGATTCCTACATTTAAATGTCCCTTTTCTGTCAGACGTGGAAACAGCATTCGCCCTTTTACCATAACAAAGTTGTCTTTTAAGAAAAATCCCATTTTTAAAACAGAAATGAGGTTCATCTCCTACAACATCAAAAATGGCATTATCAGATGTCAATATAGGCCAATTCATATATATAACATCACATACAATTTTAACATCACTTGAAAAAGCAATAACAGGTCTCAAAAAATCATTTTTATATTTACTAGAAAAGAGAAATACATTGCTTCACCGTAGTAGTATGCATCCTTCCCATGTTTTTAAGAATATAATTAAAAATCAAGTTTGTAGGGCCTCTATATTGAACACTGCTAATGATAGATTCAGGGACACTCTTAGCACCATGAAGACTGAATTTCTAATACGTGGATAGTGGATACCCAGATAGTGAAGTGGACCTTGCATTAAGAGAAACATCTGTAGCTAGGACTGGGTCAGCTAGACCTTATTTTTCTAGTAGACATGCATCATCTACATCCTCTAGTAAATATAAAAATGATGTTTAGCGTGCATTTATTAGAAAATTAAGCACAACTTAAAATTAGGTGGTACAATAGCGTTCTAAATTGTTAGACAAATGCAGGCTAGTTTGCAAAGGAAAGATACTGCACTAATAACAAACACCGAGCAAACAATTTCAAATTATATGGCACAATAGTGTTCTTAATTGTGAGAGAAACACAATGCTAAAATCTAGTGACATGCTTTGCAAGGAAAAGATACTGCTTTAATTACTGCTTTAATTAAAAAACTGAGCAACAACATCAAATAATATGGCACACAGAATGTTCTAACTTGCAAGAGAAAATGCAGGCTAAACTCCAGTGACTTTGAGCTATGAATTTTTGTCAAATATGAAACCAAAACTGATCCTGTCTGGAGTCAGCGTTTGTACATCACCAAAGCAGATATGAGCATTAGCGGAATAGAAGCAGACTGGGAAGAAAGAGAAAGCGCCAAATGCCAATATAGCATTTTAAATGTCGCATGGCATCATGGAAGATAGTGGAGGAGATGAAAGGGCTTTACACATTAAAGGGAAGGAAAAGCAATCATATAGTATAATGAAAAAGCCAAGGGGGTGGTGGGCCTGGTCTAGTATCTTGCAACAAAAACTATCACCAGGGGAGCTGGCCCTGATCTAGTATCTTGCAACAAAAACAATCACCAGGTGGGCTCACCCTGGTCTAGTATCTTGCAACAAAAACCATCAAACAGGTATGCTTGAAGATGCTAAGTAGTAGAATGAAAGGATTAGAAGAAAATAATGCTTGCTGGTTAGCAGTAACTGTTATAGGCTAAAATAGATATCAGTAAGCAGAGAGAAAAAAAGTGTGCTGGGTTTGAGAAAAAGTGGGCTTTTATTTATTAAATATAAATATAAACTTCATCAGATAAAACACAGTGTTTGAACTCCATTTAAATAACAAAATGTACTAGATGACATGATCATACGAGCGCTGAGCTCCAAGCAAATCAACAAATTTAAAGAGATAAAAACACTTTAAAAAAAATAAATATAAGTAAAAATGTCAAATTGAAACAAACTTCCTCTCCAAAGCCTTCAGATTTAATAAACATGAAATAGAAATAAAATCATTAAGCCCTGGGAACCTACCGGCATTTAACTGCAATTGCCACTACAACTCATGTTTCTCCAAAAGTAGCTGCCAAGGGCCACTGCGCAAATCAACTGGATGCCTCTCTGTAACTACAAATTTATACATCTGATCAGAAAAACGCTGATGTGTTTAGCTAAAGTATTACTTTCTTTCTAGTTTTTGATGTCATTGTGTTCCCAAATATGATCTTTAAAACAGCATTCAGTCTTGCCTATATAATTAGGCTGGACAGCATTTACACAAGGCAGTGCAAACAACACCCCTAGTGAAGCAGTTACAAGCCTCTTTCATCTTAAACTTAAAACCATTTACTGTAAACTGTTCACAGCAAAGAATAAATATACACATAGAACAGCTCCCACACTTAGACATTTTAAAATTTGTGAAAACATTTTTTCTACTATTAGTATCATAATGCTCAACCAAGTACTTAAAATTCTGTCCTTACTTTTGTAGGGTTTACCACTAACTTTACCTACTATATGGCTATTATCTCTCAAGATAGCCCAGTTTTTGTAAAAGATTTCTTTAATTATATTATTGTCAACATTGTATTGAGCAATAAATGAACTTGCCAAACCAGGATTGACCCTACAAATATTGTAAAACCTACCTACAAAAGAATCAATGTTGTTATAAAAGGTCATACTCTGGTCCATTGGCTCCATGAGACTGACCGATGTAATAATATGGTCTTGATAGTGTGTATGCTGTAAAACAGGTTTAAAATGGCCACACTGTCTTTTATTGATCACCTCATACATAAGTGAATCAGCAAATTTACTAGGATAGTCTCTGGCCAAAAGCATAACTTTAATGTGTTAACATTCTTCCAGGAAAGAATTAAAATCAGAAATCATGTGTGCAACGCTTACAAAATGTCCCTTAAAAACAGAACGCTTCTGATTTTAAGGGTGGTAGCTGGTAAAATGTAAGTACATATTTGGAAAGGTGGATTTCCTAAATATTCTGGTTTCAAATTTCCTGTTTGTAGAACCCTGATAGAGCCAGAAGTACAAGAAAGTAATATTATCTTTATGTGCAGCATAAGAAAATTCAAGAAAATCAGTAGTCTGATATATCTTAAGAACTCTTTAAGTGAATTGATGTCATTATCACAAACAATAAAGATGTCATCCAGGAAGTGCAGATATAATTTATAAAATTTCATAACATCAGATGCAAACAAGTGAGAATATTCCCACTTAGTCATAGCCACATTCACAAACAACCCACCACATGCAGAACCCATGGTCACACCTGAATGTTGGAGAAAAAATGTCTTTATTAAAGTTCAAAAAGTTATGTTTCAACACAATTTTCCATTACAAATCAGGGTGTATCTTAATAAAACCATCTTCAAAAAACAGCATATTTCCCACCTAAACAACTCTTGGACATGCAACTGCCAAGCACCTGGCTGACATATTCTAACGCCTTTTCCCTACCCACTATCCAACCTCCTCTTTAAAACTCCCACAGATGCACTATATATTATCACGTTACTTACCAACTCATTGCCACCTAGTCTACCCTGCCCCATCTATACCCACCAACTCTCCCCTAGACCAAGTTGAAAATCTTTCCCTTAAAATGTCAATGCACCTCATATGAACTTGTCTATAAAAGTCTTTTGGCTTTTCCCAGTTAGGGGTCGCCACAGCAGAACTCCGGTCCGCTCAGGATTGGCAGTGGATTTTTACAGTGCCGAATTGTCAGCCTGACGCCCAACCTTCAAAGAAGGTACGCCCATTCATGCTTGCACCTACCTGCATGTCTTTAGCGTCACTCAACCGTGGGGAGGACATGCAGACTCCACACAGAAGGCGCTCCAGTCGAGAATCGAATGGGAGAACCTCTTGCTGTGAGGCCAACACGCTAACTGCTGCACCATATGAACTTGTCTATATTCTCCTTTTTCAGTTTTTCCTTTCTTGTCTTATCTTCAGTACATCTTCAAGATTATCTCTACTAAACATACTGTATGAACTACCATCATATGTTACTACCTGCTATACTTTTAATTGTATGTCTAAATCTCTATGCTTATGTAAATATCTTAGGCAATCATATGTTGTTGTCTGCTATATTTTTATAACTGAATGTGTAAATATCTTATGTGCAGTATGTTAGCAATTGTTCTGGAGACTTTCTCCCCGTGCCTCCGCTGAAAATGGACAGCTTTGTCCAGTCGGACCTCCCTTGTAAACAAATGAAAAATAAAATTAAATAAATAAATAAATAAATAAAAGTGCTTCAAAGGTGTTAATTCTTTCCTGCACAAAACCTTTTTCAAACAGAAATTCCAAAAAACAGTGGATTCCCACATCATGAGATTGCCATAGCTATTTCAAGACATAATATATTCATTTTGCGGGAGGGAATCAGCAAAAGTCAGGATTGGCTCCAGGCTGTCAGATGTATTGAATAGTAAAGGAAGAATGCAAGAGGGCTATGCACTTCCCTGGCTGCTCTTTGCCCTACACACTAGGCCTGTGATTGTGTCAATCAGACGTTCCATTGTTGAGAGTATTTGGATTCAAAGTTGCCATTGTAAAATGGCTCTGTATGCCGATGAGTTACTGATTTATCAAAACATCTTTGAAGTAATGGTTAGGGAAGTTGGTGAAATGGTTAAGGTCTTCACCTCCCATGCACAAGGTACAATATTTGATCCTGACCTTTGCACAATGCCTGTTTGGAGTTAGCATGTTCTCCCTATATCATTGCAGAATTTCTCCCACCTCCAAAAAAACATGCCGAGTGTTTCCATCTCAAACTCTCCTAAAAATGGAGCTGTGGGCAGCAGCAAAGACTCTAGATGGTGCCTTACAAAGGGAGAGTTTTATAGACCAACCACATTGGGCATTTACTGTGGTGCACAGTATCCTCAAAGAATCGCTGACTGCATGTGCTGGCATAGCTAGCCACTTGATGGTGTAAAAATATGGCTCTAGGTGATCTGGTCATGTTGACTAATATTGCCAAAAAAAAAATGGGCACCGGTATGTGCTGGTGATAAGTGGGTTGAGGACCTGGTCTACTGCCCAGCTTGGCTTACACAGGATAGCTATATTTAGCAAATGTTTGACGTTAAACCAATCAACCTGCTAAACATGGACTAAAAATTGCCATGCTCATTGTAGGTTCAATGACAGGATAGAGCATGGAATTGGATGACATGATGGTAAGAAGGAAGTGAGACATCTTATCTATCCAGAAGACATGATGGAAGGGCAGTGCATCAAAGCCACTTGGCTTGGGATCCAGAATCTACTACTCAGGAGGAGGACATGCTAGAAAGGGTGTGGGAATTGTGGTGAGACAGAAACTTCAGAAGACAGTGAGGGATGTCATCAGAATTTGTGAGAGACTCATGGCAATCAGACTCCAGCCTAACGATAGGGCAAGATTCATGATCTCAGCCTATAACCCACAGTAGGGTTGTGATATTGAGGAAAAGAGGCCATTCAGCCAGCAGTTGCAGGACCTATTAAATAAAGCAAGACAACATGAATTGGTGTTAGTAATGGGTGACTTGAATGCACATATCAAAAAAGACAGAACAGGATAGAAGGACTGGTTGCAGCAGGAATAAAGAGGAGGCGGCCATTCTACACTTGTCTGGCAAATGGCTTGATAGTAGCTAAAACATAGTTTGGCAAGGGATACAGTCACAAGATCACATGGAAGCGTTACCAACTTCAAATCGGGTAGACTTTATTCTAGTAAGGAAATGGCAATTGAGTAGAATCAGTGATTGTAAAGTCATCTCCAGTGAAAGAGTTATCCCACATCAGAAATCATTTGTTGCTACAATCAGCTGCAAGTAGTGGTCAGAGAAGGCTCTAAGGTCAAAAGCGACCAGGATAAAGACCTGGAAGTTGAGTTGAGAGAAAGAATGGCAGTTTAAAGAATTACTCAGGGCTCTAGCAACTCAAGAAGATAAGGAAATAGGCGGAGTTGAAAAAGAATGGCAGCACCTCAAAACATCATATGTGAAAACTAGAGAACAGATATGTGGTTGAGACAGATACGGAAATGAGGTTCATAAGGCAAGCTGATAGTAGAATGCAGATGTCCAAGAAATCATCACAAGAAAGTAGTAATCAGGAGAAAGTTGGGATATAAAAGACAAACCAGGTTAAGAAGGAACACTGAATGGCTGACAAAGAGGCTAAGACAAGAGTTGCAATAACACAGAACAAGGCATCACAGGAACTCTACCATCTTCTGGAAAGTGACTCAGTGGGTGACACAAAAAACTCAGGTTACAAGGCAAAGAGAGAAAGATAAAGAAGACAGGCAGATACCCTTCATAAGTGATGCCAACAGTCTGCTCAACAGTCCAGAAGACATCAAAGGCATATGGATGGAGACGTTCCAGCAGCTTCTGAATAAAGAAACCCCCACAGAACCTGTACTGCCCCAGACACAGCCTACTGTGAAAGCATGGGAACCCACCAGAAAAGAATTAAGTACAACACTAAGAAAAATGAAGTTAGGGAAAGAAGCAGGCTAAGATAAGATCACAGAAGACATGATCAACATTTTGGGTGAGATGGGGAGAAATGGCTCCTGATGGTAATCACAGCAGTATGGAGAGAAAGATGACTGCAGAATAGGCATACTAGTGCCAGTGTTCAAGAACAAAGGGGATATTCACAACTGTAGGCAGTATAGAGGTATCAAACCTCTATCACATTGCATGAATGTTCTGGAGAGGGGGACTGTAAATAAATATGCATAGTAGTAGAAGGTAAGATTAGAAATGAGCAGTTTGGATTAAGATCAAGACGTAACACAACTGACCCAATGTTTGCAGTGAAACAGAGAGTTGATAAGAAGATAGGAATGAGGAAGGATTCCAAATTGACATTCCTAGACTTGAAGAAAGCACCTGACAAGGTCCAAAGAAAGATGATTTGGGCAGTCCTGTGGCAGTTTCAAGTCTGTGAAACATTATCAGAATTACTGCAAGCTATGTACGAGGACCCAATGGCTCAAGTACAAACAGTGTTTGGTCTTACAAAGGGGTTCTCAGTGGGATTGGGTGTGCAATAAGATTCAGCTCTGAGCCACTGCTGTTCATACTGGTAATGCACTTCATTAGCAAACAGGATGGAGGGAACAAATCAAGAAAGGTGCTGCATGCAGATGGTGTTGCATTACAGGCAGACTGTGAGCAAGAACTTCAGCATAAGGTAGTGGAATAGAATGCAAAATTGAAGACATGTGGGATGAAAATATTTAGAGATAAGATAATTGTAATGGCAGTATATGTTGGAAATCAGAAGAAGCTGAAAAACATTGTTTTTCTAAATATTTTTATTAAGATTTACAAGTAAATAAAATGTAACATTAGAATATGTATATAAACTGGATAGATAAGAAAAACAGAGCAAACAATGATAAGGTGTCTACTAAAGGAAGTAGGTTAAGAAATTCAATTTGTTTATGAAATTGTCTGTCATTTCTAAGTATCTACTGACCGCTTATTTAACAGTTGTTTGAGTTTCATGCATGATTTATAAGAAGTGGTCATTCTAGATGTTCTTTCTTTGACTCTCAGTAGTTCTAGATGACAAACTTTGGTTGCAATGTTAAGAAATTCTTTTATTTATGGAGCCAATTCACTTTTCCAATTTTTGATGACTTTCCTTGTGAATGAACAGACAGACTTATTTTTAACACATAAAGGAATTGGGGTTTTGAATAAAATTAATAATTTATTTAATGTAAAAATCATACATTCATAAATCATATATTAGTCATTTGCTTTGATGTTCAACTTACATCTCCAGCAACCATCATTCTTCTTATAAATTAATTCTATTTTATACAGTGTAATGAATGCTTTACGCATACATTTCCAAGAACATAATTTCCATTTTCCATTCCAAAGACATGCATCTGGAGCATTTCTCCCCGGGCCTCTGCTGAAAACAGGCTCTGTGGAACCTAGTCGGACTTTCCCGGTCAACAAATGATAAATAAAAAAATAAAAATAAAAAAAAAAATTTTAAAGATGAAGCGGTTTGTTTAGAGGATGATACTATCATTCTTTTCATCATCAAGTGGGTAATAGTTATTAATGGATTTAAAATAATCACAATAATTTTCTTCGCAATATGCTGTATAATTTTGTATCATCTTGTAGATTTTAGACAGAAGCCCTTTTTCTGTAGTATTTGATGCACCAAAATAGGTAGAAGTTCATAAAATTTGGAACTATTTTCTTCTTGAAGCTTGTATTAAGTTTTCTCTCTTCTCTACTGAGTATCTACAATTTTGAATAAATAACTACATTTCATTATTTAAATTAAAAATTTTTCTTTAAATGTAGTCAGTGTAGTTCTATTGAGTGTGCGTATATTATTTTGTGTATATGCCATTGAGAATATTAAAAATATTAAATATTAATTTGCATTGAACAGCATTTATATGCATAACTGTACTTATACTTTAATATGAGCTTTTGTCCTCTGTGCTATATGAAACATATTAAAGGAGAAGATGCTTAAAGCACCACAATCTCCTCAAAATCTGTTGCCTTAGTCACAGAGTTACTTCTCTAATTACTTGAAAATTATATTTATGAGCAGATTTAGCTCTTTGAAATGTTCTGCATTTCTTAGTGAAATATGTAATTTGATTTCATACTAAACTGACTTAAATCATTTCAAGCATTTTTCAGTTTGATGAATACAAAAACTTAATTTGCACATTTCAGAATATAGCAAAGAAAAGTACTATAAGAAATTTGTAAGTACATGATACTTAAAATATAATCAAAAAAGAATACTTCCTGTACAGATGTTAAATGTATATTCCAACTACTAGAGGTACTGATGGTAACGTACATTCATAATTCAAACACTCACTCATTTGTATAGTTACTCTCATGCATACATAGAACATATTCACTCTCTTAACTGTTAATGTACATATCAGATATCTACTCATTACTTACAAACACACAGTTAAATGTATGCACATCCATGTAAAAATATTATAAATATATAAGCAGATAAAATATACATAAATATGTAATTCTAAATTGTAGCACCTTTTAATTATATTTCCATATTCTATTACTTTCACCTTTTCACCCATGTTATTAAATGAGTTTTAAAAGTTTTATGATATGTGATCTTCATATGTACTAGTGTTATTATATCTATAGGTTAATGTGTTATAGATACTGTCAATTTTATTTTATATATGCTTAAATACTAGGCTACTCATAGTATTTTCTAAGTAGGATTAATTGGAAGAAATGATTAATATAAAATGTCGATCAAATAGAAAAATTTGAAATGCATTATTTCTAGGATATTTTTGATATATTCAGAAATACATACTATCATTATTAACATTTCCACCTTTATATTTATATTATCTTAAATATTAATATTATTCAAATTAATACTTTATATTGTTTTCATTTTATAGTTATAATTAGTAATACTGCTTTAAATTAAGAAGCAGCAGAAACTATTTAGCTTGGTGACATTGGGATGGGTTGCTTGTTGTGTGATTTGTATGATTATTTCATCGAATCAGGGAATTTTGTTTCCATGATGGGAGGTTTAAATGTATGTAAGTTTGAAATTTTGCTTTTTTTTGTATCTATCCATAACAATTAGTAGAACTTGTTAATTAAATTTTATGCTAAATGATACTAAATCAGTTTATTTACATGTTCTTATGAATGTCGACATATAACTGTCCTCCCATCCTTCAATGGACTTAATATTCCATTGACGAGGAGTAGCTTAAGCGAATATTTAAAACTGCATAAAGCTCACATAATTTTCTTACAAGAAACACATTTGTTATCTGAAGTAGACAGATTGATGTTAAAAGATTATTCAACTTTTGTGAGCTCTCATTTTAAATCAAAAAGGAGAGGTACTCTTATTTTTTTGGAGAAATTCATTACTTATGCCTGAATTATTAAATACCTATTTAGGTAAAAATGGCACGTTGGGTTTAGCAGCATTAGAAATGGATTTGTATTATATACTCAAAGAGGCGTTTCATCAAATGCCTCTTCATCGACCGTTAAATAACAAAAACACAATACAGTGGTCATATAAGCGATTTCTTTCCCTGGGATAGAAATTGCTTTAGCCACCTCTGTTACTTTGCCATTTTCCCCACTGTAGTGCAAACTCACAATTGGTATATTTAGTTGGGGGGTGTGGGGGGCACAGCCACCCACATTGGGTGGTGTGCAGGGGCGAAGTCCCCCATTTGTATTGTTCGTAGTGATTTTTTTTTTTTTTTTTTTTGTTTAGGGTAAGTGATTTATTTCCCTGGGAAAGAAATCACTTATATGCACATTTGCTGTGTTGTATTTTCATGGGTTTACAGGTTGATGAAGAGGCATTCGATGAAACACCTGAGTATCTAATACAGACCCTTAGAAACTGACAAAAAACCTTATACTTTTGTGAATTCTTACAGGATACTTGGAATTGGAGCCAAAGTTGCATAGAAATATATTGATGATATAACCTTATACACAAAAGGTGAACTGATTACTTCAGGAGATTTTAACTGCATTCTTTCTATTAAAGATACAACTACTGATAAGGTTCATTAACTAAACAGATCATTTTATTAATTCTGAACATTTGAGAGATACTTATGATATTTAATCAACTAATTCTCTTAAATGTACACATTATTCTTAAAGTTTTGGCACCCAAACATTGATAAAGTTTTTACTTCTAGTAGTTAATTTACTAAAACTGAAGATGTATTGATAACTTCATGTCCTTTATCTGACCACGGTACTATTACTATCAGAGAATCCTTGCTTATATAATGAAATTTAAAAGACTTCAAGTAATGGTGTCTAAAAGAAATAGACCAATACAATGAAATTCATAATCATGGAGATGTTTCAGAAGTAATTTTTTGGGATTCTTTGAAAACTTATCTATATGGAAGAATTAACAGTTGGTACACATGTAAAAAAAAAAAAAAAAAGAGTGGGATAAGGAGGTGATGTCTTTGTAGTCTAATAAAGGTAAACTGAAATGCAATTTAAAACCTTATGACAAATTGGAAAACAAGGAGTAGAAAATATTAAATATACTAATGTCTTCTATCATTGCTATCGTTTTCTTATGATATTTACTTTGTATTCCTATGAGATAATCTGTAATGTATATGTGTAATCTTTACTATGTATTTGTATTTTTCTGGAGCTTTTCTCCACAGGACTCCATTGAAATGGGCTCCTTGTGGCCCAATGGACTATCCTGGCAAACTGCAAAAAAATAAATAAATAAAATAAATAAAAATAAATAAATCAGAAATATCTAAATGTACTTCACCATATAATATCAATAAATGTGGAAAAATTACAATTACAAACTTACTCAATACACCCCAAAAGATTACACAAGTTGGCTGTTAGAGCCAAGAAAAAAATAAATACTAATCATATTAAAGAAATAATTTCCAAACAAGGTGATAAAAATAAAAAAGTGACTGATTTAAAACACATGCTTGAATTCTTTAGGAAATATTATGAAGAAATTAACAGCAATGAGACAGACGTAGAAATCAACAACATAACCAATGACTTTTTGAAAGACAATATAAGGATTAAATTAACTACAGAATGAAAATAAAAAAATGATAATTCATTCTCTTTTAAGAAGTTAAAAATTCAAATTAATAATCTTAAACTAAAAAAGCCCCTGGTCTTGATGGTTTAATCCAGAATTATACAAATTATTCCCAAATAATATTTTAAATATCCTATTAAAAGTTTTTTGAACAAGTTAAACATACATCAGCCATTCCTCTTTCTGGAAATATTCTCTGATATGTCCTATCTTGAAACCAAATAAAGATTTTAACTTATGTTGTTCTTACCTTCATCTTTCATTATTAAATGCTGATTATAAAATATTTATGTCTATTCTTGCAAAATGATTGAACTTTATTATATCAGAATTAATAAATGACGATCGAACTGGTTTTATACTAGACAGAAAGGTTCAGGATAACATACTTAGGCTTAAAACGTTAATAGATCTGTCTAATAAAGACAAACAAGAGCTAACTATAAGTCTAGATATAACTAAGGCGTTTGATTCTATCAGTTGGAATTATTTGTTCAAAGCAGTTAAACAATATTAATTTTTCCCTAGATTTTATAAATCTGATAACTAATCTATATAGTAACTCATTATCTTTAATTAAAATTGGATATTTTCTTTTAGCTCTTTCAAAATACTAAAAGGGACAAACATGGCTGTTATTTGTCACCTCTATTATTTGCTCTAGCAATTGAACCTTTTGCAAACTTTATTAGATTTAACAGCAAAATTCAGGAATTCTTGTAAAATTCAGTTATTTGCAGATGGCATTTTAATAACAAGTGGAGATGTTGAAGTTTTAATAGAAAACTTAACTATTCCTAATTATTTTGATTATCTTAACTTAATTATCTATTAATTACTTTAAAAAAGTGTAAGGTTTAATGTTTAACTCTGTTGTATAATGTTTGTCCCATATGATTCTATGCTTGTATTGTGTAAAAGTTATACTCTTTAGCTTTTCACCCCAGGCCTCCACTGAAAATGACCTCACCTTGGCCGAGTGGACTATCCCAGTAAACAAATGCAAATAAATAAATAATATATAAATAAAACAGAAAGTTTACTTATTAATAAATAAGTTAATTTAAGAAACTATAAGAATTTTATTTGGGATTAATTATCCTGGAATTATAATTAAATCTACTGTAAAAGACTCACAAACAATACACATTATAGTAATTTAACACAAATTGTCACTAAAATAATTCATTGGAACATTTTTTACAATGCAAAACAGAATTACTTTAATAAAACTGATAATCCTACCAAAAATATTTTTCTATCTACAATCATTAATTATTCTCCCTCCTAAAATATCTTTAAGAAATTAAATTTCTCTCATCTTAATTTTCTCTGGTTCCACAGTAAACCAAGAATATCTTTTGATTGGCATGTTAAAAGTTGGCAAGATGGTGGATTTCCAAATGTTTAATTAGATGCCAAATCCATTATCCTCAATCTAATATCTCTATGGTTAAATTCCTCTTACAAATCCACTTGGAAATCCATTCATGAAAGATTAATAAATAATGACAACTATGTTGTAGAATCTTTCTCTAAATTTGGAATTAATACATTTTACGTGATCTTAAAAGACGTATGTTTAAATACAAAGAAAAAACACTACTCCTCTCCCTTTATTAATTACATCCTTATAAACTCTAAAAGACTCACAAATTCTGATTATATTGTTAAATATTTATTGTTTTTATTGTTCACTGTATCAAATATTACAGCTTGTTTGTGATCATTTAATATAAACAAAATGCAAGACCTTAGGGATGCACATTTAATCTTTTGGCATCAATTCTTAATTGGAAAAAAATCACATAATACAGATTATCTCCTTGCAAGACATTATTTAGAAAATAATAATAATTGGTTGACTAAACAATCTTGCAAAAAATTTGTTAGAGAAAGATATTTTAGAGATAAAGTCTCCATGGATTTTCAAACAAAACATATTCCAAAAATACTTACGTTTTTTGTTCAGAATCAATAGTAATTCAAATAAGAATAAATTTGATATATATATATATATATATATATATATATATATATATATATATATATATATCAATAATTTATAAACTAATAAGAGAAGAATTTGGTTCAACAGATTCATTATTTTGGAATTACTCAACTAATATTAATGAGAAGGGCTTCTCTAAAGAACATAATTGCTTAATTCTTAAATCTGCTCGAAGCTTGCTATAATAAGATCTCTAAATCTGCACCAAATCCAAAACATCAACTCACCACTGCCTCAGCCTACAATCTCTGAACTGGTTAGAACTCCCTAACCACCTAGACTATTTGCAACTAACCACTGCTCACAAACTAATATTCTCCCCTGATATATGCCCAGCCTTAAAGAACATGCTTCCTCCATACATCCCAAACAGATCGCTAAGATCTGAACACCAAAACCTAATTTCCATTCACAAACCCAAACATCCCACTGGCCAGCTTCCATTCTCCTTCTCTCTAGGTAAAAAATGGAACTCTCTGCCTCCTTCTCTTAGGACCATACCCAACACTGAATCCTTCAAGACCCAACTTTTCCTACACCTATCTTCCAAATCGAAATGCTCCTGCTTTCACCTCACATAAATTCTAGGGATTCCCCACTCTTCTTACCCCCAATCCACTGTACTCTCATACTTATTCTTATTGCTCCAAAGAACCAGAACTAGCAGACTTTAATTGACTCCAAGCATGTAAATATTGTAATCATCTGGAAAAAAAAATTCTGTTGTTAAACTGTCTCATAATGTATATAACACTTTGCAATTCTTGAATATATGAATCCTACTCTTGTATTTCACTTTGTAACCTTTAATTTGTATTTTGCAACCTTTATTGTATTTTATTGCTCATGGAGCTTTTCTCCCCGGGCCTCCACTAAAAATGGGCACTTCTTGGCCCAGTGGACTTCCCCGGTAATCAAACTGATAATAAATAAATAATAAATAAATAATAAAATAATATACTTCTTTTCTGTATTGGAAGATATATACATGGAGATTTCTTCACAGAAATTTTTTAACTCCATATAAAGCAGCTTTAATATAATAACTATGGGCACATTAATTATGGAGGTGTAATGAAGTCTCTAACGCAGAATGATTTTATATGATAGTGAATTGTAAAACAGAAACTACTTTTTGGCTTGAATTTAAAAATTTTGCCCAAGCTTTGTGGACAGATAATTTTATCATTTCCAACTTCTTGATCTTATTTAATGCTCCAGTTCTGTATTCTGTTCCTAGGGTGCAGATGCCTCTCCTTTGGTCCATTTTAGCACTAGCAAGAAAAACAGTCACAAAGAATTGGAAATGTAATATTACTCTTTCTTTCACTGAATTCATACATTTAGCAAAAAAAAAAAAAAAATGTGAACTGCCTCAATGAGAACTTTGTATATTACTCATCAGTTTAGATTTTGCTCAAAATTAAGTGATTTACCTGACACATTTTAATGATTTAGTTTTCTATGTTTGATTTTGTTGTGGACACCAGTAAATAGTTGTGTTTTGTTCTATTTATCTTTAAATAATTTTGTACAATCTTTGTTTTAAAATTAATAAACATGATGTTTTTGAAAAAGTTATTAGCTGCAGAATGGCATGCATGCTCAAATTTTCCTGAATATTGGTACTGTTACAAAAATTTTTTTAATGTAAAATATAAAGTTATAATTAGGGGCATGGGCAGGATTAGTATTAGCACCCATTACTAATGCATGGAGTATGCACATCAGTCACTGTATATGACTGTGTCAGTGAAAGAGCAACAGATAAAATGATGAAAAATAGTTAATGAATGAAGGATATGGCGAAAGGGCATGGTTAGGCTATATTTATTACACAACTATTTCTATAGCTACATATATATATATATATATATATATATATATATATGTATATATATATATATATATATATGTATATTTGTGTGTGTATGTGTATATATATATATATATATATATATATATATATATATATATATATATATATATATATTAAACAGTCTGTTCATATAAGCTGTCAAGGAGCATGTGCAAACAAGCAGTACATTAATGAAGGAGTTTATCAATAAAAGACAGAAGGCATGTTTTAGTTTTGTCTCCTGGGGAAACAAAAATACATGAAAAAAATGAAATATAACACATACAGAAAACAATCTTATTCAGACAAGTTGGGCTAAAACTTATACAGTTAGGAATTGGAAAGGTGAAAACAAGGGAGAGAGGAAAGCTGGAAAGAATGGAAAATTAGAAGTGTTGGGTGGTAATAAGGACCACAGACTAAATAGCTTTTAGGAAGGTGAAGTTCCAAATGGATACAAGTTTTGACATTGGGGAGAATGCTAAAAATGAACAATTTATGCAACATGATATGATATATACATGCCCATTTAGCAAATGCAAACATCAAGATAACCCTTGTGAAGGCTATTCTGTCACCACACAGTAAAAAAGCATAGAGATCATATTCTAGAAATATGGTTATATTTGTTAAATAATACAACTAAATGATAAATGGTGATTTAAGTGAATTTTGTTTACTAAAGATCAAGATTTTTGTAGTGCTACACCTAGGTATGAAAGAACTTAAGAGCTGCTTATTCTGATCATGTGCTTAGGTTGTCATTTATAATAGAATGGGAGTATAATTGTGAAAAGTGCATTTTTATTAATTTCTTCTTCTTTATGTGCTATAAGTACAAAACTGAAAAGAAGGGTCAAAATTATAGCAATATAATTATAATATTTTATAAGGAATAACATTCTAATTTTAATTGGTGGAAAGCACTTCTGACTTATACATTTATCTATTACCTGCCTTCTAGAAACAGACTATAGAACATTTTAGATTTACATATACTGCCTTCAAAAATACCAAGAAAAACACTGCATAGGTACAATGAGGCATTTAAATGGGCATGTAACGGTAAAATAATGTGATCATTTGTATGATCCAAGAACAGAATAGGTCCTCATCTGCCTTTCACATATACTTAATCTACAGAGGGCCACATTATTTAATATTTCAAAAGCAATCCTACAAAGGAGCAGAATGAATGTCAGCCATGATATTTAACATAAAGTAACAATATCACATAACATATATCCTGTAAAAGGGAGAGAAAGAGAGACAGTAAGAAAACAGGAAAGAGAGAGAGAGAGACCCTGGCAGGCTGCAGTATCTTTGCATACAACATGCTTCAGATGACAATGCAAAAGAAATACAGCAATTAAATTAACTGTTAGTGCATCCAAGATCTTTGGAGTTCTGTGCCAGTTTATGGCTTCCCTACATTTGCTGTGTCTTCACCTCAGACAACCACAGCTTGCCAGAATCAAAGTTTTCTTTCTTACTAAGTGCAGAATTGGAACCACTAACATTTCAAGGATGTCTTGTGGCTGTGGCAGAAGAACAAAAAACTGTCACATTACATCCAAAGCATGAATATCTACATTACTTTTTATATCTTATTCAGAACATTATGAAACAATTTGATATTTAAAATGTTTATAAGTAAAAGTAAAGCAAGAATGAGCTGGGCAACAAAATCCCAAGAGATCGTCCATACAAAATTAAAATGAAATACATCTCTATTGTATAGTATTCAGAGGAAGCATATTAAATATGTAGATATAGGTTTACAGAATATGGGATAAAGATGTTGTTTTGCATTCCATTAGCTCTACACCAAGAAGCTCAGAAAATACTGTCCTGCAGGATGCTGTACTGAGTTTCTTCTGCTGTTTCCTCTTTGAAATACTGCATAACTTCAGGCCAAATACTTTCTTACCTAATTAAAATAGATATCAGTATCTAGCCTCAGGGAAGACATGAGAATATATATCACCATTTTTTTCTTTTGTCTGAATTGCACTAACCAGTGCAAAATCTGCTACAGGCTTTTCTCCCTCCCCATACTGCTCTGTTTCGAGTACTGGGATTCTGCTTCCCTAATCACAACAAAAATCAGCATTAAACAAAAGAGAAGACAAACAATCTGTACCATCTATTTTTTTCTTCTTTGTGAATTGCCCCTAAATATGTTGTCACTTCTGTTTTAATACATGTTAACTATGTCTGTATTAAATAGGTAGAGATATTGGACATTATTGCTTTGTAGCTGCGGTGGTGGTGCTGCGGTAGCGTTGTCACCTCACAGTAAGACGTTGTCCTGTTCGATTCTCAGCTAAAGCGTCTTCTGTGTGGAGACATGCGTGAATGGGTGTACCTTCGTTGAAGGTTGTGTGTCAGGGCTGGCAACTCGGCACATAAAAATCTACTGCCAACCATTAGCGGACCGGAGTTCCATTGTGGCGACCCCTAACCGGGAAAAGCCGAAAGACACAACAACATTGCTTTGTAGCTCGTAAGTGTTTGGAAAACATGAAAATCTTTTCCATGAACTAACTTCTAAAAGGAGAATTTATGGATAACAGCCTTTATTCACTTCTCAAGTAAGCCTTCATTGTAACAGTTGTGTTATTTAACTAAATTTATAGCAGCAGTACTTAAATTCCTATCTCTAACTTAACCATGTGCAGTACACACTATAAACAACATTTAGACACTTAGTTTCTAGCTATTAAATAGGCCAGTATTAAAAGTCAGTAAAGCAAATGCACCTAAGCTGTTGAAGACATTTGTGAACAAGCTCATCTGAGCAGCGATTCACAGGGACCCTTTATGCTAATGCACGATGACCTCAAATATACTTATGAAATTTGCAAATAATTTGATGAAAATGAGAAGTGATGTAAATCTTCATATGCTAATGAAATATGTTTTTCACTATATGCGATTCATAGTCAGATTTTCCCACTTCTCAGTACTAGTTGCAGATGCGCTATATAAAAAGAAGCCTTGCCAAATCTGTCAGAGTTACAATCAATGAAAATGTTATCACTTACTGCGTAGCTTTGCTATTTCTAAGTTTGAATTGTTTCCCTTGACTGGGCCAAAACCACTTGCACCCAACAGCACTCACTGCCCAACAAAGTAAAAATATAAGCAAAGGATTACTCATTATAACTCTAATAATCAGGAAATCCTTGATAGGTTTAGAGTGGACAGCGATATATTATAGGGGCATTGGGAGTATGTGTGGACTTCCTGGTGTAGACATCAATAAATGTATATATCTTATTTTACTTACTATGTAGACCTTCCAGAGACAGACTGGGGACACACGGTGGATGTCACAGGCTTCTGCCTCAAGGATACTACAGCAGTTCCTGAATGTAGTCTTGGTGCATGTGGACCAGTACATCTATTTCCTGGTGTCACCTTGGGACCAAGCCAGGACTGTGTGGGTTTTATGGACTATCGTGTTTCCCTGAGGTACTTGGTGTGATAAATATTACCCATGTTGCAATTAGGGCATCTCCTAGTCCACAGGAGGAGCAGTGCTACAGTAGAAAGGGCTACCATACCACCAAGGGGCTGCATCACCAATGTCTCTCTCCAGCATCCTGGCAGTACGCAATTCCTGCAGCTGGCACACTAACTCATGCTACCACTTTTTCCTGCATGGTGAGATGCCCAGTAGTCGTCTTTTTGGTAAGTGAAAAAATATTTTATTTTGCTACATTGTATTTAAGTAGTTATTCACATTAAAATATTTCGCTGAATACTCATTTTTTTTTTGTTTTGTTTTGTCTCCATGCATCCTCAGCCCATTTTCCCATTTTGCATATGGGATCAGGGTATCACTTCAGCAGTGGCAATCATCTTGAGCCAAGGTTTTATACCCCAGGAGGCTAGTCCTGCCACAGTAGTTCATTTGTATACTCACTCACACACAAACTCTCACCTATGGCAAATTGAGAGTATCCAATCCACCTGCTGCATGTCTTTGGAATGTGGGAGAGAACTGGAGCACCTGGAGGAAATCCATATGACCACAGGGAGGACATGAAGACTCCATACAGAAGGGCACTCCAGCCAAGAATTGAACCAGAGATCCTCTTGCTCTGAGGTGACAACTCTAACCTCTGCACCACTGCAGCCACCCCAAAATATTTTTGTCTCTCTCCCCCTTTTTCTCTCCTCAGGTGATGCTGGATATCTCTTATGACTCCTGTAAAACATCCAAGTGGAGCTGCAGAGAAGACATATAACACATAATTATCCCAGACCCATGTTATAATTGAGAGGGTCTTTGGCCACCTGAAGAGCCATATCCTGTGCATAGATGAGTCTGAGGGGGGCCTTCAGTATGGCCTAGCAACTGTGTGCTGGATATTTACTGCATATTGTATTCTTCATAACATGATCAAGCACTAGTTCGGTGGTGAAGTGGCCCATGCTTCCAAAACAGCTCCCAGTTCCAGTCTCACTATGAGTAATAATTACTAGCTGGTAGCAGTAGTAAGAGACCTCATACTGCAGGTTGTACACACAGCATGGGGCTTTGCAAATAAAGTGGCAGCATCTACTTCAGAACAATGGACCATGACATTCAGGTTAGTGTTTCTTTTACTGTAATAACACACAGAGAACAATTAATGCCTACAGTGATAGATGTGGGCTATACTGTGCAGTCCATGGTCTGCTGTCACTGTTCATATGACATTCTCCCTTATCTTAAAATATATTTTTTAACAATCTGTTAGAATAATACTCATGTTGTGTCCATGCCTAAGTCCTCACTGATTCCTCTTTAGTGATGTCTCATGGCATCAGACAGAAAATAATCTACATTGCAACAGATAGAAAATAATCTACATTTTTTCTGCTGTCATGAATAACTACTGCTTCAATGATTACTTAATTATACAAAAGTGAGGAATATTGACAACAGTGAAATACTTCATGACGTAAAGCATTACCAATGTATATAATGCTTTCTTTTATATGCCAGTTCTTCTTAGGTTATTCTGTTAATCAGATGTCATCCACAATAAATTCTGATTTTACACAGTATCATCATTTCTGCAATGGGGAGGGTGAAGTGGCAGTAGTGTAAGATAACAAAGCAGGATACTGATTTTAATGTGCCATCTGTTTATAATATACTTCTCCTGAAAATGTTTGTATGTTACTATTTTGATGTTTTAGTTACCTTCCACCTATAGGAATGGTAATCCATGTAGAACTGCTTTTTTCAAATGCTCATTAATGGTGTACATGCTAATTTTTCAAGACGAAATACACACATTTGCACCCTCCCTTTTGGGTTTCTAATATCATGATAGTAATGAACCCTATTCCTAAGACAAAGTATGAGTAAAGATCATGAAATTAATATTGTTTCAGTCTTTGATATTAGCCAGAAGTGTTCTTCGCAGCACCTGCAATGTGCCCAGTAATGACTCTTTCTGCAATTCATAGAGTTACATATACTGGTAACATATCTAAGTACAATTGTAAATTCTTTTTTTTATAAGATCTGTTGCTCCTGTTGCTCCTACTTTTGGAAATCTCTGGGTATCCTTCATCCACATTGCCATCATTTTTGCCTGCAAATCCTGGTATTTTATGACCTTGTGTCTCTTTGTACATGAGACACTGTAGTCACTGGGTGTAACAATTTCAATGATCAATTTTGTCTTCTTTTCATGGACAACTTTATCTAGTTTTCTCACATCTATTTTTGAACTGCTGATAATGGGTCATCCCATGTGCAATGAACTTCATCATTTTCTTTTTTTGCTTTGTGGCTCATGTTTCCAGCATTTTTCAGCTACTTCAATATTGTACTGCACAATCCCAATGCAACAGTGTTGACACATTATTATGCTTTTCAGTATACAGTCCTTCTGCCATTAGTATATCAAAACAAGCAACAAGATGTGTGACTGTATCTAATTCTGTTTTACAAAACCTGCATTTGCCTGTTTCTTCCACATGTTCAATGAACTTTGTAAACCAATGTGTGTATATAGTCCACTATCTTGGGATGCCAATATTAACCTTTCATCTTTTGGTTTAAATTCACCTGTCCTTATCCATACCTGCATTTGATCCTGATCAACTGAGGTTGTTCCAAGAGTTTTGTATACTTGCAACTGAATTTATGCATATTCCACATTTCCTGCCTTCTCATCTGATCCATCAACTTATATTTTTTCTTTTGTTTTTGGCACATTCAGTTGCTGTCTGATTTTTATCTACTTCTGGTTTGATTTCCATGCCTGCTTGATGTCGATATGCTTCTGCTAAATTAAGCAAGGAAGTTCTATTAGACTTATTCTCATGTTTCAAAACATTCACTATGTTTTGGTCTTGTGAGGTCAGCAAATATGCTATGCAGGCCCATGACTGCAGATCTATACATGTAGAGAATTTCAAGGAGACCCAAACCTCCTTCAGGATGGAGAATATATAGTCTTGCTACACACTGATTTTTAGAAATAATTTGATGAAGCATCCTTCCTGTTTTCCTGTCCCACCTATCCAACACCTTTTGGGGACAGTCAATTTCTCCAAAATTGTAAGTTAGAACAGGAAGAGCAAATTGGTTTATAGGTTTGACTTTGTTCCTAGATGTCAACACGGTTTTCAGTATTAATTGTATTCTTCTAAAATATTCCTTTTCATTTATTCATGTTTTATTGTTGATCCTTCATTAATTCCCAAATATTTATACATTCCCTTTTGGTCAAGTTCTTTTATATCACATTCCTGTCCCAAACTGATGTTTTCTTGGTGCTGAAGCTTTCCTACTTTAAAGACTGCTTTTGCACATTTATCAAGACCAAATGACATTCATATATCACCTGAAAAGGTTTTCAGCACTTGTAGTTGCGCTTTCAGTTCTTCATCTAATGAATTATACAGCTTTAAGAAGATGAGAAGTCTTTAGACTTTATTGTTTTCTGGGAACAACATTGTAGTCATGACCTAGTCTATTAAGTGGAAAGCTTAATGGGTTAAGGGCAAGACAAAAGAGCAGCAGTGACAAAGAGTCATCCTGGTTTACCCAGTTTGAATTTTTATCCCTGGAATAATAATTTGTCCTTTATCATGGCTTAACTGTAAAGTGTTTTTTTGCCACTGTTTCATTGTCACTGTAATGTAATTGGTCAGGGTAAGGTGTATCTTATACATTTGTAAGCACTCTTTTATTTATAAATGTGGGATACTGTCAGATGCTTTTTTATAGTCTATCCATGCCATACTTAGATTCTTATGACTCTATTTAACAACAATCATCTTTTGTTACCCTTTTGTTCTATTGCCATGATTGTGTTTCATTCTAAGGGATTATAATGTCTGTGACATCAATTCCAATGTACAGTTTATACGTCGACGGAAGGCAAGTCATTGGCCTATAGTTTTAAGGATAGCTTGCAGGTTCACTCTTAGGTGGTAGTAGCATTGTTTTTTCTGTTGTTAACCAGGCTGGTGTCTGTTTACATAAAAGTCATTTTTAGTGTAGAATATGAATGGTCAAAGCATGTGTTCAAGGAGATTGAGCATGTGAAAACCTGTATGTATCGAAATGAACTTTGAAGTGAACTGTGAATAGTGGAAAAGTACTGAAAAACAAGAGCCTGTTTGAAGGCAGGAAATGTGCCTTATATGGAAGTATATCCGATGTTCTTTCTCTGCCTAGAGATGTAGTAATGTGAACTGCTTTAAGCCTACGGGTAAACCATTGATAGGTTAATTGTCTTTTGTACTATTTTAATTGGTCTAGTTTATATTATTGTACTATCAGCAATATCACCAGCATATAATCTTATGCATTCCTTTGTTCGGAGAGTCTCCCTGGCACTTGCCATGAGGCTCCCACATGTGTGTAATAAATACCACTGAAAGAGAGGAAGAAGTGTCTTGTCTTCATTTAAGGTAAAATGTTAAATGCAACATTAGTCATGGCTAAATCTTCATGTAAAGCTGTTAATACTTTTAGCCAGAAGTTATTTATTGCATCCGGGCCAGGGGTTTTCCAATTAGGAGTTTTCTTAACTTTGTTTCAATCTCAATGGTCATGACTTCATCTCATTTCATATCCTGTGCATTTGAAATTCTTATTCTTTCTTTAACTACTTTCATCCATTTAGCATCTTTGTTGTCCCACCAGATCTTCCTAGATATTTCTCCAAAATGTATCTATTTCTTCTTTTTGGTGTTGTTTCAATTCCTTTTGCCTTGTTTCTCAATCCTCTATACAACTTGTTTGAGTTATCAATAAATTGCTTATTTTGTATTTTTTCTGCCTATGCTGATGTTTTAGGTTTATTATTTGTGATAGTGTGCGATAGATCCCGATCTGTTCTGATATAGCGCATTGCTTTTATCATGTTTATCTTTCTGTGTATTTTTGTTGATCTGTTCCCTCTTCTGTACTTTTCTAACAATGACACCTCTTGTCTTAATTGCTTTATAGTTTTCTCTATTCAATATTTCCATGATGGCATTTGATTTCTCTCCTTCCTTTCCCTTACTGTCCTGTGTTTTCGTGGTAAGACTTTATCTGTTCTTAATTTAGCTGCACAGTAATATATACTATTTACTTCTGTTATATCTCAAATTCACTCTGAATAGTCCTAACCACTGTGTTCATTTATTTTGTCAGACTTCTAACTGTTTAGATTTTATTGACTTGTGGTAGTCTATTTCTTTCACTGACCTTAATATTTATTTTATTTATTTATTTATTTACATTTGTTTACCTGGAAATTCTGACTGGATGCAGGTCCTTTTTCAGTGGATGCCTGGGGAGAAAAGCTCCACATCATGTACATGATAAATAGAGATACAAAGTTGCAGCAATAGTAAACAACATTACAGGTTGTTGGCTTTAATACAATAACAAGATATTATCAACAGTATAGACAGTAAATGTTGCAAGTTAAGATAGTTTCTTGTTGTTTATAATATTAGTAACAAAGTTGTCAGACAAGATTTTAAAGTATGTAAAGACAACTAGCTAATTATGACTGTGGTTAGTAGTGGCGGTAGTATAGTTGGGTTAAGAGTCTAGGTGGGGGGTAAGGGTGGGGGTGTTAGTCTGGATTAGAACAAGGAAAAGCCAGTACAAATTTAAGTGGAATTTGAGTGCAGTCTTGAAAAGGCTGCTAGAAGGTAGAGTAGTTATAGAGGGTGGAAGATTGTTCCAAAATTTGGATATGGTACATGAAAATATTGCTTCTGCTGCTGAGTTTTTGGGTTTGATAACAGTGAGTTGATTTTTGTTGCTTGACCTTAGGGGCCTAGTGGAGTGATAGGGTTTGAAGGGAAGGGATGTTATGGGGGTGGTTAATAAGTTTATAAGCGAGGGTGAGTTGATTAAAGTGAAGGAGGTGTGGGAGTTCTAGCCAGTTTGGTTCTTTAAGGGAGATACAATGATGGCTGCGGTAGAAGGTTCCAGTGGCAAATTTAGCAATTTTGTTGTAACAAGCATCCAGCTTGTGTAGGTCTGTCTTTCTAAAGTTGGTAAGTATGGGGAAGCATAGAGTAGGGTGCAGATTAGCTGGGAAATGGATATGGAGATTCTAGCCACCTTGGTTAGGAATTGGCGCTTCGATATAATGCTCCAAGTTTCTTGTGAACTTTTTTTATTGTGAGAGATATGTGGGTGTCGAATCTAAGTTTGTTGTTTATTTCCACACAGAGTAAATTTGTATGTTCTGATGGAGAGATGATGGTACTGTCTTTGGCAAGAATGTTGAAGTGGGGGTGTTTTGGGTGGCTTTGGAAGGTTGGAATTGGAGAAGTTTTGTCTTACTTGGGTTGAGTAGGAGCTGAGCATTGGATAGCCAGCTTTCTACAGAAGAGAATGATTCCTGTGTGATTTGTTGTAATTCTGGTAGAGTGGGGGCAGAGCAGATGAGAATAGAGTAATCTGCGTACTGTATAAGAGATGCTTATGTGGTGGCATTATGTAGGTTGTTAGTGAAAAGTGAGAATAGCAGAGGGCCAAGGATAGACCCTTGGGGAACTCCAAGAGTAACTGGGAGGTGAGGTGATAGGTTATTGTCCCAGATTACTGATTGCTGGCATCTGTGCAGATAGCTATGAGAATTGTTTTGTCTTATTATTTATTCTAATGTTCCTTATATTTTATTTTAATATGGATGATTTAAGTATATGTATATATTTTTTATATATGTATTTTATAAGTACAATAGAGTATTTAAGAAATTTAGGTATGATGTGCTTTTACATAATTTGCATAATTAATTTGGGTCTTTATCTGAATGGCTGGCTTGTTCATGTAATTTTCAAATGTTCCTCTATTTAAATGTGGTTTGTATAAGTTGATTTTATGTGCTGATGAAGGGTGTAGACCCGAAAGCTTCATTAAAGCTGTTTGTTTGTGACTACTGTGTTTTCAGATAGCTATGTAACCAGTTGTAGGCTGATTGTGAAAAGGAGAGGTTGGGGAGAGTAGTAGCTCATGAGATACCATGTCAAAGGCCTTTAAGAAATCTATAAATACAGTAGTAGAGAAGAGGCCATTGTTTTTGTGATGAAGTATAGTGTTGGTGAAGGAGAGGAGAGCGGAGGTAGTGGTGTGATATGGCCTGCAACCATGTTGGGTTTTGGAGAGGAAATTATTAGCTAGGAGGTAGTTGGAGACCTGGGTGTTGATACATTTTTCAAGTATCTTGGAGAGAGGGAAGAAGATAGCAATGGGGCAGTAATTGGAGAGGTCGGTGGAGGAGGTGCCTTTGTGGAGGGGAATGATGTGAGATATTTTCCATATTGTGGGAACACAGCCTTCTGTTATGGAATGGTTGATTAGAACTGAAAATGGGTAGGCTAGTATATCAGCTGCAATTTTCAAGTATTCAAAGGGGAGGTTGTCAGCTGCAAGTTTGGTGGGTTTAAGTTTTGACAATAGTCTTTTTATGTTGGAGGTAGGTACTGAGGTGAAGAAGAAAAGAGGAGTGGGGGTTTAGTGTTAGGAGTTGGGGGGGCTGTTGTAAGGAAGTGTTGTTTGTTTACAGATGTTATAGTTTCAGTGAAGTGTTTGTTGAAGGATTCAGCAATACTGCTGGAGGAGGGGGAAATGAACGGCTAGAGGGAATCAACTTTCCCTGGGTGAAGGATAATGTTAATAGTGGGCCAGAATTGCTTAGGGTTGTGGTTGCTAGAGTTTAGGGAGGATTTATCTAATTTTATTTGCTTTTTGACTTTATCGCACAGTTCAAGGAATAATTGCCTATCTGAATTATTTTTTGTTAGTTCCCAGTGCTCCCAGGCCTTATCTCTGGATTTCTTTAGGGTTCTGGTGGTCTTTTGTAACCATGGGGCATGCCTGGATCTGACTTTGGCATTTCTTATATGAGCATGGGTGTTTAGGATGGAGAGGAAGGTAATGTTGAAGAAGTGGACAGCCTCATCTAGGTTGAGGTATTTTAGTGGTGACCAGTTAAATTTTTGCAGGGAGGAGATGAAGGAATTGGGGTTGGAGTTGGACTTGTTCCGTATTTGCCTGTGGATAATGGGCTTGAGACTCTTTGTGTGGTGCCAAATTAGGAAAGTGGGGAGTGGTCATTAAGAATGTCAGGTAAGCAGTCTGCTAGGTAAGAGTGAGGGGCTTTGTTGACTAGGATCCAGTCAAGTAAGGTATGATTGTTAGGGTTTTTGTTGATTTGGGTAGGGGATTGGATGAGTTGAGTGAACCCATAGAGATTAAGCTGAATGGTTGGGAAACTGTTATTACAGGATAGCCAGTTGATGTTAAAGTCACCGAGAATGATGGTTTCCTTGGGTAGAGATAGAGTAGCCCAGCTCAAGAGATTTTCTAGGGGTGTAATATTTTGCCCTGGTGGGAAATAGCATCCTAGGATATTAACTTAGTTTGAGATTGGCATAAAGGATTTCTCCATCTTTATTAAATCAAGCAACACATCTCTTAGATCATTTTCTTCTAAACTGAGAGCACATTCTTTGTTCTCCATTTCTTGTGTGCATTCTACAGAAAGTTCACTAGCATCTTCCTGTGCCACATTATATTCAGTTTCATCCTGTCATCCATTGCTCTTTCATATGGGAACAAAACTTTCATAAGTGACTCAATATTGAGGCACACTGATGTCCCACTCACTAGGATGAATAAGGAGAAGGTAACAGTCAGCTGTCTATCAGGTGCCAGAATCCGACATATAACACATGCACTCAGGTCACTCCACATCAAGTACAAGTATGACTCTGTCATTGTCCAAGTGGGTGTGAATGACCTGAGACACACCTCCCTGGACTACATGAAAACAGACATGGTGGAGCTCTTGAATTATGTGGCCCAGGCAGGTACGACCCTAGCCCTGAGCAGCATCCTACAGTCACCCAGAATGATACTGCAGTACAAACAGAAAATGATTGACTTCAACAATTGGCTAAGTTTCTGTTGTCATTCTAAGAGGATCCAGTATCTGTCTGCTTGGAATAACATGACTGACAGACCTCGATGCTTTGCCAGAGATGGCCTGCATCTATCACCTCTGGGGTTCTGGGTACTGGCTAAGGTGCTTGCCACCCCTACAGTGCCTTTTTAGGCAGTGTTCCAAAGACCATTTGTGCTGTAATGGAGACCTGGTTTAAAACAGAAGAAAGCAACCCTGCACTACCAGGCTATAACTCATTCCATGCCTTTCGGAAACAAAACATGGACCGAAGCTCCAAACATGGTGGTGTCTTCATATTTATAAAGGATATGCACACCTCCAGACTAGTAGCCTAGCATAACGCATCTGAGATACTCTGGGTACAACTAACATTGGGTAAGATAATGATTCAGGTAGTAGCCTGTTATAGGTCACCAACCATGTCCCAAGACTCTGAATCCACATTCCTAAGCACCCTGGAAACTATTATGATCCAACCCAACACACTCATACTAGGTGACTTCAACTACCCCTCCATTAACTGGGAAAACTACTCACACACCAATGCACTGGGCCAATGCTTCCTGGAATTCATCAGTTCCAATGCCCTGGATTAGCTCATTCTTACCCCCACTAGAGGAACCAACATCCTTGACCTGCTTATTACTAACATGGGCAACCATTGCTCTACACCAATAGTCAATTCCTCCCTGGTTAGGTCTGACCACAAACTAATTACCATAGAAATACACATCTCACTCACACCCCCTGCAAAGGTTTCCACCATGAAAAACTTCTCCAAAGCTGACTTTGGACTCCTAACAACACAGGTGGCTAATTTCATGGCACCCATGCCAATGAAAAATACGTGCATGAATGCAGAATCATACACCAATGCACTGTACGAACACATACATAAATGCATAGAACTAGCCATACTCAACAGAACCAAGATGCTCTCCTCCAAAAAAGGAAGCCAAACTGGTGGCCTCCTGCCATTAATAAACTCTACAATAGAAGGAAAAAACTGTTGCAGGAAAAGGTGCAGTCCCATTAGCCTGACAAGTCTGATATCTAAGGCTATGGAGCACATCATCATGGCCCTAATTAACAAGGATATAGGGAATCTCCAAACTCTAGATCCCACGCAATTTGGTTTTGTGAAAGGTAGATCATGCCTGTTCAACCTGGTTAACTTCCTTGAGTCAGTCACCAGAGCTGTGGATGAAGGTAAGGATGTTCATTCAGCCTACCTCAATCTGACCAAGGGCTTTGATACCATTCCTGACTCAGGAATTATTGATAAACTCACCAAACTAGGCATCAACCCCTGAATCATTAGGTGGGTTGCAAACTGGCTCACAGATAGAACCCACAGTGTTGCAATAATTCACAGGGTCTGTAGTTGCTCCCCCTTTATAGAGAGGGATGACTGTAGCAGTGTGCCATTTGGTAGGGACAAAGCCTGAGGTGAAGATGAGATTGAGCAGGGCACACAGATGCGGTGCCAGTTCACTTTGTAGTTCATGTAGAACACATACAGGCATATTGTCGAGTCCCATGGAAGCTGTATTCTTGGCCTTGGACAATGCAGCTTTAACCTGTGCTGCAGTAATGCTGGGTGCCTGGCATTCCTCCGGTATTGTGATTGGTCCTTGGGCGGAGGGGTAAAGTTGGCACTGAATCTGTCAGCCAGTATGTTGGCAATATCTGTTGGCTCAGTATAGGAAGTACCATTGTGCAGTAACTCAGAGCAAACCTGGGTATTGCCGTGGAGATTTCTGATATAACTATAGAAGGCTATGTGGTTGTTTTTAGTGTCTGCTGCAATTCTGCCTTCATAGCTGGCTTTAGAGGTATTGATGATGGAGCACAACTTTTTGTTGAGGCTAATATGGGAGTTTTTCTAGTCTTGGGACGTCACATTTTTCTGCAACAGTTTCTTCCTTCAGTTGTAGAGTTTATTAATGGCAGGGGCCCATCAGATTGGATTCCTTTTTTTGGAGGAGAGCATCTTGGTTCTGTTGGGAATAGCTAGTTCCATGCATTTATGTACGTGTTCATACAGTGCATTGGTGTATGTTTCAGCAGTCGTGCATCTATTTTTCATTGACATGGTTGCCGTGATGTTAACCACCTCTGTTATTAGGAGCCCAAAGTCAGCTTTGGAGGAGTTTTTCATGGTGTTTACCTTTACAGGGGCTGTGGGTGAGATGTGGATTTCCTTGGTGATTAGTTTGTGGTCGGACTAACCAGGGAGGAATTGACTATTGGTGTAGAGCAATGGTTGCCCGTGTTAGTAATAACCAAGTCAAGGATGTTGCTATCTCTAGTGGGTGTAAGAATGAACTGGTCCAGTGCATTGGAATTGATGAATTCCAGGAACCGTTGGGCCAGTGTATTTGTGCATGAGCAGTTTTCCCAGTTGATGGAGGGGTAGTTGAAGTCACCTAGTATGAGAGTGTTGGGTTAGACCCTAATAGTTTTCAGGATGCTTAGGAAAGTGGAGTGAGAGTCTTGGGACATGGTTGGGGACCTGTAGCAGACTACAACCCGAATCACTGTCTTACCCAAGTATCTCAGATGCATTATGCTTGGCTACTAGTCTGGAGGTGTGCATATCCTTTATGAATATGGATACATCACCACCTTTGGAGCTTCAGTCCATGTTCAGGGGCCGAAGCCTGTGGAATGAGTTATAGCTTGGTAGTGCAGGAGTGCTTTCTTTTTGCTGCTTTAAACCAGGTCTCCTTTGCAGCACAGATGTAGATGTTCTCCATTTTAAGGAGTGCTTCAAGCAAGTGAATCTTGAGACTTAGACTTCTAGGATTGCACAGCATGATGACCCTCAGATTGCATTTATTTATTGGAAGTCAGGGGCTTTTAATCCTCAACCATGTCACGTTGATGGTTTTCGTCACTATCATTAGAATGGTCCATAATACATAATAACACTATTTTTTGTAGAGACAAACTTATGAATATGTTATACAAGAGTAAAACCTCAGTCAAAACTATCCCACTTGAAGACAAAGCTTTTAAGAAAGTAATGTATTTATCCCCAAAATTCTCTTAAAGTACATAATAATTTATTATATGTCTGCCTGCTTTGGAATTTTGTTTGCATCTCCAGCATTCAGTTTCAGAATTATGTCTCTTCTCCAGTTTGTAAAGAGTATACAAATTTATATGTGCATTTCACCAACTGGATATTTGCCAGTGCTCTAACAGAAAAGTGACTTTAATAGACTGTAAAATAAGAGCTATATTATCTTGTAAAATATTATCTTTATACTCTAATAAAATGAAGCCTCAAAACTTGTCATTTATAAATATTTTATAAAAGCCTGAAAGAAATGTATAAGAGCTATTATAGATAATTAGGTACAGGTATTCAATAATCTTTGGAATTTTTTATTCTGATAACATATAACTTCATAAAATTCCTCATAAGCATGACTCCTAACTCCTTCTAGTAATAGCCAATCTGAGGATTTTAAAATAAATTCTGATTTCATTTTAACGGGTTTTAGCATTTTGCCATTTAAACTATTGTACCATTCAAAAGCTTTTTTCTTTCCATTGTCATATCTCTAGGTTTTCAATAAATTCTGGAGAAGAGTAAAAAAAAAAATAATTTAATAAATTAAACCAATGTTGCAAATCAATTGAGCTCATGATAATGAATGTAAAGTTATTTTAAAATTGAGTAAACATCTTTAGATACTGAGCATTTTTATTATATTGAGGCAATTACACAGAATTAACCACATATATTTATTTGAGAGTTCCAAATACATATTTGGGAATTTTTATATTTTTAAAATTGTAGGGCTCTGCATTCAACGTTTGCCAGTTAGCAATGTAGTTGTTAACAATGCAGCTTATTATTACTTTACGCAAAGAAGCTTTTGCATAGATGATGAGATCAAGTTATTTTTACCCAGATTTTTCCCAAGTCTGACTGTGAATGATACAGACAAGTCTATGTTTTTCAGGGTAACATAAGAAGCTCAAAAACATTCTGTTAAATAATCAATGATGAGCTTCACTGGGGGTTAAGGAAGTTGTTTCTATACTATTTAAGATTTTCTGCTATGTTACCATTTTATTAATTGAAGTTGATCTTCAAATGAAAGGGATCATCTGTTCCAACATTCAATCAATTTGGAGTTTCCCCTACAATTCTTTAATAATTAGAATTTATTATTTTGAATTTTAGAATTCCTTATTTCTTCACAATGATTTTAATGATCATCTCCAAATAAGATAGTTCTTGAGATCCTTGTGCAATGTTAAAGTCATGGGGATTTAACATATTAGTTTGTTTGTTTAAGAAGAAAATTTCAAATTTATGTTTGAAAGTTTAGCTAGAGATTGCTCCAAAACTCTGTAACTCTGTATCACAATTAGGAATTAATTTAAAGAATGATGTCAATCAGTTATCATGACATAATCTACAAAAGGCATTAAATTGGATTCATTATTGTTTCCAAGTGTTATTCAATAAATCCAGGAATTAGATCTTATTTGACTGCAAATATTTCACATCAAAGGTAAAAGGAAAGGGCAAATTGGACAGTCTTGTTCAGTTCCTTTTTACTTCTACTTAATCTGAAATGAATGTCCCTAACATAACATAGGCATTATTATATTTATAAATTTGTCTTATCAAAGACACAAAATGGTCTGAGAAGCCAGAGTTATTTAATAAATAAAATAAGAAGGTCCAATTTCCTGTACCAAATGCTTTTCCTATGTATAAGCAAATACAAATTGGGTCTGTTTATTTATTATTCACAATTTCTTTTGGCATCACAGTTAAATTAATATTGCTTTTTCAGAATGAAACTTATGTAGTCATTACTGACTACAGAGGAATACAAATCTAATTTTCTTGTGTAAATAGACATGATGATTTTGTAGTCTATATTTAGTAGTGCAGTTGGTCTCCAAGAAGAACAGTGTAGAGGGTCCTTACCTCCTTTTAAGATTAGGGCAATCAGAGAGCATTTCTGAGTGGTTAATAAACAGTTAATATTTTACCTCCAATAACATGGTAAGGAGAAAATATTTTATTTGCCGGTATAATAACTTAAAGAATTCTAGAATTATCCCATCAGGACCAGGAGATTTGTTTACTATACAATTTGTAATCTGTTTGAAGTCTTCTATAAAAATTATTTTTTATCGAATCACTTTTAAATGTTTCAGATATGGTAGGAATTTTCAATTTATCAGTTAATTTTCATATTTCGTTTACTGATGTAAAGGAGGATCATCATCACAAACTCCCATTTCCCATTTTCTGCATGAGCTTGAGGTACTGTGTCAATTGTCACAATCTCTCTCTCTCTCCATTCAGTACCACTCTCCTACCTTCTTTGTCAGTTATGCCTGACTGCTAAAAAATGAAAATTAACTATGTTTATCTGGAGTACTCTTTTTCCAGATGAATGCAAAGAATAATCAACTTAAGATAAGGCAAAATAAACAACACAAATAATATGTCATCACCCCAAACTAATTACTGTAGGAATAGCTATCCATTTTATATTGAGAAAAAAATTACAATTCTATTGCAAACTGCTGAAAAAGGACATACTATGCATTTGATTTTGACTGTATGTCCCACAATAGCATTATGAAGCCAAGATGTATACCTCTCCTAAACATTTTAATGAAAGGTGGACATCATCACATCAATAGGAGGTGGCATTAGTCACAAATAGCATAGCACAGAGCAAACAACTCCTCCCATCAACTATGTGTGACTCAGTAGAGATATTTTTTACTTAACCAAATTAATAGTTATTCAGAAGTAAATGACATATCATAATAACTAATAATGCAAATATTACTATTCTGTAAAAGAAAATAGCCCAAACCTAATAAAGTCTATAGTGCATACATTGCCCCTCCAAATGTATTGGCTATTTCTGAGTAGTGATTACCTTTTATTCTCTTCAGATCCACATGAAGAAGTTTAGAAGCAAAAATAAAATAAATGTTATACTGAACTGCATATGGTGTCTGTGGCCGGTTAAGACAAACAACGGTGAATACAGAAAAAAGGAAAAGAAAAATATAAACGTAAGTACTTGCAACATATGTATTAGTTGAGGAAAAGTCACATTTTGCTGGCTTTCTTCTTGTATTAGACATAAATTAACAGAACCATCCAGTTAAATAGATTGATATACAGCATCTATTACAAGAAAAGCAAAACAGTTTGTTTGTTATCACTAGACAGAAAGTCCAGAAAAGATATTTATTTCATAATTTTCTTTTGCACTCAGTTATTTTACTAGTTACATAGTGCACAAGAAATTTCAAAACAAGCTCATTGTCGAATGGACATCATTATACTATTAAGGTACGAGCAAAGGAACAATACGAATAAATAAGTAAAATGCAGATTAGCACATCAGACTAAATTGCATTTCCAAGAATCCTCCCAGAACCTGCTTCCTTTACTAGAAAATCAGCAACATGGTATACTGACCAATGCAGCCCATCCTCAAGGTATCCAAGCACCCCCAATAATCCACCTTTCAATATGCACCAAATAAGTCAACATCAATAAAATGATTAACAAAATCATTGCTAGTTTCAAGTCCAGTCATCAGTACAGTCAGTAAAACAAGTCTGCTAAGCAAAAGAACAGCTAAGCCCTCTCACTAAATAACAAAACAAAATTCTATCTTTGTCATCAAAAAAAAAAAAGCATGAGTTTGACAAGACTGTGTTACACTATAAGGATCATCTTTCTGGAGAAATAAAAGGGAATCTGTGTAAAGGAATATTCAGGGAAGAATGCCTGGTATTGAATTCTCCTACTCCCTTGTTAAAATTCTGAAACAAATTAGTCTTGGTATATAAGAGGAGTGTTTCTTTAAAGATATTAACTATAATATACATCTATCCATGAGAAGAGGTGCACAGCAGAGCCATGTACATTCTACTTTATGGAGTGACTCACTAATGAAAGAAACTAAACATTGAGATAAGTAACCATATGTTAGATGCAAGGAATAAGAATAACAGGGGTTACCATTTGTTCTAAAATTTACGATAATTTCTTTTTACTGACAGTATAAATTTAACTGATCTACTCACTCTTTTCGTTTTGAATATCTTTTTCTTTTTTACTTTCTTTTTATAACCTACCTATAAAATAATGTGAAATAAGTTTCCATTTTTATTTTGTGAATGTTGAATCCTATGA
This sequence comes from Protopterus annectens, assembly GCF_019279795.1. NCBI lineage: Eukaryota > Metazoa > Chordata > Ceratodontiformes > Protopteridae > Protopterus > Protopterus annectens. Next base: position 530,104,594 of record NC_056743.1, read on the forward strand.
TGTTATCCTGTATATTTGTCTATTCCCGCCTCCTTTTTATTTCAGCTCATTTTTGCATACTATGTAACTGTGTTTATCTCTATGTGGAGCTTTTCTCCCCGGGCCTCTACTGAAAATGGAAATATATCCAGTTAGACTAGCCCGGTTAACAAATGTAAAATAAAATAAAATAAATAAATAAATAAAGCACTAATACCCCAAGTTAAAGCTAAATCTGCTCACATCTTGAGATGGAAGGAATTAACTGACACGCTGCAGCCACTGGATTTATATGGCAAAATACAGCCAAAGGAATTTTTCAAAAGTAATACCAAGTGCATAGAAAAATCAGAAGGAAATTAATGAGAAATGGTAGAACAATTCTGATAAAAATCTTGGTGACAAACACATCAAGACAAACTAACAGAGTGATATAAACCAAGCCAGAGCATAGACATTAGATCCTAATTTGAAAATAATTAAAACAAAAAAATGACAATAGTTAATAATGTAAATGGGGGCTTATCCCATTAATATTACAAAGAATAATTCTTTAAATCCAGTCTAATTAAAACTGGTCAAAAATCAGAAGGTAATACATAAGCTGTATATGGATCAGGCAATTTAATTTAAATTCTTACATCAGCCTTCAGAACCCAAAACTAGAAGAAAGCAGAAAGGCAAGTGATGTCAAACTAATTAACTTGCCCTCCAGGAGATCCTCTGTATACAGGCAGTAAAAACAACCATAAGAAAGATATGAGACATGGAAATATTAAGTTTGCTTTTTTTCCCTCCTTAACACTGAACATTTTTTTCTTTTTATTAGTTGTGTCCAGCCATTATATTTTCCAGAGGGTCTTTTCATTGAGGAAGTATACAAATCCATATCTTCAGTAAAAGAAGCAAAACTGTTGTTTTTAATATATGTTATTTAGATTCTTCCAAGGTTTTGAATATTTTAGGGTAGATAGTAGGAATATTTTGATTCTAGCTGTGAAGAGTAGTTGAGTTTTAATACCCCTTTTAACAATTTAATGAAAAGCCAGGATTTCTTATTTGCACTGGTCTTTGCAGTATAATCATAATCATATCTAATAAGGTTTTGATCAAATCTCATTGGGGCTTTGGACCATACAGACTTTAATAAAAATTCCTTGGCAAGGAAGTACATGGACTTTATAACTATTGATCTTGATGAGGACTGAGAATGTAATGAAGGTGGTGGTTTCCCTAAAGGTCGATGTACCCTTTCAGTCTCATAGGAAATACTTACTGGCAGATTCAGATAGCTGGAAATACATTTTGCAAGGAAAGAAATTATATCTTCCCCTTTTGTGTTTTCTGGAAGACCAGATATTGTTAGATTACATCTCCTATCCCAGGTCTTCATCTATACTTTAATTAGCCAGTTGCTCTGTTTTAAGAGAAACTCAGTTTGAATTTCATTTTCTTGAAATCTCCCATCTGCATCTGTTAGTGACACACACACCCATTTGCCCATACAAACTCATGTACAGAAACACACACTCCTATCCTACCCCTTCCCTAATCATCCTACTTCAACCTCCCAAGCACACACACAGACTCACTATACATTGACATTTACAGCCTCTCACACAGACAGCCTAACCCTACCAGTATGCTAAACTCCCCATCTCTTAACTCTACCATGATGCATGATAATGAGCTTTTGGCCATGTTAATTAACATGAGTAGACATGAGTAGCTAGACGTGGCCATATTAATTCATGTAGCTGAGTGACTCTCTGAAATGCACAGCTGCATAAATGCCTTGAAACAGGCAGTTCTGTGCGATAGCACATGGATAATTAGAATCTGTGTCTCTATTGCAGTGCCTCATTAGCATATATTATGACTGCAGACACAGTGCACTGTGGTGCTGCACATCGTCATGCAAAAGCACTGTGGCAGGACTGCCTTTGAATATGAAATAGTTACTGCAAATAAACTGCAAGTCTTATGAATACTATAACTAATGAAAGAAAAGCAGAAAACATGAAAAATTAGCTCAAAGTTAGTACATTTAAGGCCTGCATTGAGCTCTATGGTTCACCCAACTTTGTATTACATCTGTGTGTGCATAGCAGTTGTAACTGTCAATCATCTTACTTTTAGTGAAACACACGAGTAACACCCATTTGATTTTATGGGAAATGGTTGAGTGAACATTTCACTGAAAGAAAATTAATTCAAAGTGATAGAAAGTCCATTTTACTGAAACACCATTTAATCAAATTCCAGATAACCGTAGCATCATACAATTAAAATTGGCTAATGCAATATTTTCCAAAAAACATTTTTGAAGGGTGGGAGCTTCCGCACGCTCCCCTTAATCAAATATACTACCTCCAGGGTCATACAACTGTATAGAAAACTGAATATCACACACAGAGAGAATTGCTGCCAGTACACAAATAAAAACACACTAACAGGGATGTATATCCTTATCTATATGATTAAAAAATGCAGTAAAAAAAAAAAAACACACACACTACTAGCTAGACCCCCTTCCCTGAATACAGTCTGCAGTTATTCAGTTACTGAAGAAGTACTGAAGAAGTCTAAACAGGATGAGCTAATAATACCATGTAAAAACTATACGAGACTGCATGCAGTAAACCTAGTAGCTAGATATGACAGAATAGCACCCATCCAAATTGGTAAGTCTCAGTATAATCTATAATGGAATGCAGATGTGTTTTTTGATCATCAGAGGGTCAGAGAACAACACTTGCTTGTCATAAACCATAGACACATTCATATTGCATTATCACTTTTTATAAGAAGCAATAGGGAGAACATTTTTTTCAAATGTCAGCTATAAATCATGGGCATCAGTTGCCCCTCAGGACACTGACCAAATGAAGGCTGAACAGTGAACACAATAAAAAATTGTACATCATTAATGGTTCTAGATGAGATTAACCTCAATTATTTCTGTCATATTTGTCTATCTAGAGATTTAGAGATGGATAGTCAGATATATTTATACACATAGAGTTTGTGGCAAAATCAGGATAGATAAAAAGAAACACATAATGAGTTGTCAAACAAGTGCCCATAAAAGCTCTGACTGGTTAACCACATTTTCTTCCAAGATGTTGGCATAATATGGAAGCCACCAAGGTGCCATATACTAACCTGCATAATGGGATTAAGTTCACTAGGGTAATTCATAATCTGTGGCTTACAAAGTTGAACAAAGAATCAGCCTTTTGTCGACTACCAATGAAACACCAGCACTGACACTTGTTAGGCATGTGCTTAAAGAGCAAGTGCTACTTTAATAAGGTCATGCTAAGGGGCTGCAAGGTGGCTCATGCCTTTGTTGAGGAATGTAGTATAACTTTGCTTTGAATATGGGAAATTGGATATGAACAGAGAAGGTCAAAGGGGTAAGCAGGAGGGTACTGTTTCACTGCAACAACCATGCTGTGAATGAGTAGTCCCATTAGCAAAGAATACCTTAGAAGGACTGGATAAAATGCTCATTTTTTTATCATCATTGCTCAATATGACAAATCTGATTTTATGCTGGCTAGATAAAATTCTAAGGTGGATGATGTCATGTAATTTCTGAGGCCTGTCCAAATCTGCATGCTGGGCAATAGGCCATGGCAGAGTGTTCACCATACTGCTGGCAGCACTGCTGAAAGGAAAGTAGTAGAGGCATTTCTGGGTTCAATCCCCTCGATTGGTCAAAGAGGATTGAAGAATCTGAAGAGTTTTTGACCGTATGATTAGGTAGGCAAAAGGAGCTTAAAGCTGTAAACAGAAGTCTCAGGATAGCTGGGTATGGGAAGATTTTTTGAAAGGCAAACCATTCACAGCTCCAAAGCCTAGCAAAAGAATCAAGAGGGAGTGAATAAATAAAGACATAACTTTCCTAGAGTTTTTGGTCATTTGGGTGGCAAGGCTAGAAAAGGGTCAAGAAGCGCAAAGCAAAATCAAGCAAAGAAACAGTGGAGCAAGATCTGAATACCAATGTCCGACTCAGACAGGTTTATTCGGTGCCGAGTTGATTACTATTGCAGTGTTTGGAATGTAATATAATTTGCAGACTGAGATTTTCCTGGCAGAGTGAATTTATTCTTGGACAGAAATTTTCATCTGCAGTTGCACAGATTTTCAAAGTTTAGCATCAATGGCAGAGAACACACAGACCACCACCCCAATGGAAGTTTCTGAAACCAGACATTGAATATAGGTCAGTTGCTGAAAAAGTCCTGAGCAACAAGTAATTGGATAGCATACAAGGCATTTGGGGAATTCTTACCTTCATTATGACTTCAAAGGTAGTGGGCAATATTCATTGAGTCTATATTAGATCACCGAACGCTTAAGTTAGCGAACGGTGACTAATCGACCCCATGTAAGCAAAAACTTACAAAACCAAACTGTCAGAACAGTGATTTTTTTCCAAGGGAAAAAAATCGCTATTCCAACAAAAAAAAAAAAAAAAAAGAAAAGAAAACACTTTAATACATGATATTAAGTGGGGGCTTAGCCCACCACAACCCCCCATTTTCTGGGGCTGTGCCTCCCCACACCCGCCCTACTTAAATATACCAACTCCGAGACCGCACTACAGTGCTGAAAATGGCAAACTACTGAAGCGGCCAAGCAAATTCTTTCCCAGGGAAAGAATTTGCTTGCATGCCGCTTCGATATTTTGCCATTTCAGCGTTTACAGCTCGACCTGCGTCTTCGGTCAGCTGATAGGAACCCTATTCATTAAGGGTGCTAATGAGATATTTTCTGCACAAGTGGAAAGAAGGAGATGCTCTTAGAACCATTAGCTATGAGCTGCATCTTACAGTCACATTATCTGGTACATTATAAAATGCACTAGTCAGTAACAAGGATTCGGAATGACTGCTCAAGGGTTTAAGGTAGGAAAGGTATCAAACATAGACTCTAAGGAGTGACAATGCATGCTCTTTATGATGTGTGGCAATTATACAACTTAAGCTATGTTAGTAAACTAAGCAGTTTTTTATGTACTGAGTGGTATTTCAGTCTACTGAAATTTTTATCAAGTAGGCTTTAAAGGTTACTCACCTTTTGACAGAGGAGGACATCATAATCACAGAGTACCAGCTGAGGTCGTATTTGGACATGTCAAAGACAGCCTAGTGCAGGAGAGGTCAGCAGGGTCACTTGGACTAAATGCACGATTAATTTTCTAAGTCTGCTGAGATGGAAAATTACAATGAATAACCTGAACAGGTGAGCACAGCTTACTGACTTACATCTCCCTCAGGACACATTTTGCATGTTCATAAGTTTAAATGGAAAATTTGAAATGTACTGAGTTAAGTAAGTACAACAAACACAGAACATTTTAGCCAGGAACCCACAGACCTATAAAAAGGATATTAAGACTTCATCAGAATACATCCAGAAGTAAAGTTCTGTTTAAATATCTCAGAAATATTACATGTGCTTGAAGTACCAAACAAAAACAACTATTCAGTAAAGCATGTGACCCTGCTTCGTATACAAAAAGAAAAACTTTGTCTTACTTTTGCTGCTCTTTGTTGTAACATACATCTAATTTGAATAGTAACATTCAATACTGGACTGGTGCTGGCTTTCAGTTTAAGCTGCCAACAAAGACCTCTGGTATCTCAAAATCTATTTCCAGAATGTTTGCTAACATGGTCCACACATGACATATCTTAAATTGCATCATTGTATAATATGTCTAAATAATGCATGTGTTTCTGCATATTCCTAGTAGTGGGTATATATTCACATACCCTCTGTTACACTTCACAGCATATTTCCAACATGTAAAACACTTCACAGATGTCACATTAGGCCACATATGCCATGATCATTAAATTACAACTGAAATGTCCCTTATAACATACGCTCTCATTAAGTGCAGAAACCAAAGCATAGGACACCTTGGACTTACATATTTAAAATACTTACAAAACCCTCAAAGGAATGTACAATGCTGCCTTTTATTTATTAATTAATTTATTTTAATTTCCATTTGTTTACCAGGTTGGTCCGACTGGACACAAGGTGACCATTTTTAGAGGAGGCCCGGGGAGAAAAGCTCCAGATAATTAATAAAAAAATACAAAAAAATAATAAAAAAATTATATAAACATAGCTATTTGTACAAAGAGCATAGAACATATAAAAGGAGTAAAATCAGAGTATTACAAATGATGCAGCATAAAGTGGTTAGAATATTGAAAAACAAATTAAACAAGATATTATACAACAAATATACAATTGCTTGATCATAAATTCAAAAAGAAGTTTCCATAGACAAACAGGGTCATAAACTAGAAATCATAACTATAAAGGTGGCCTAAACACCTTGGTCACAGTACTATGCCCTAAGTGAAACTACACAGTACACCTGTGATCTAGGGATGCTTTTGAGTGTTTAAAACTGAATTATCATCATTAGTCCTGTTCCCAAAAATATGCTGTAAAACTGATGTTGCTTCTTATATGTCAGTTTTGAGGCCTGCTCCACTTTGTTGACAAATGTGCATGTCCCTTAAGAATAGTCCAATTTTTCTTTAGTATCTGCTTAAGTGAAACACTGTTCAAGGAATATTCTAAAAAGAAAATGCACTCCTAAACAGTCTTTTTGAAATCTTCATCATCATCATGTGTGCTTTTTTAAAATGGGTTTTAACTTGATGGTATGCTTCTTTGCATTCCCAGAAATGTTCTTAACATATGACTAACATACCCTCTGTCCAGAAATGTCACCTTAAGATCCAGAAAACCCAGTCATCAGAGTTCAGTTTTCACAATCTCACAATCTGTTCTCTGATGACATTCTTCTTATGGCATATTGTCCTGAAAATAAAAAGTATACAAATTTATTGCTGATTTTGTCATTACTGTTATAGAGAACACAGCCTTGTAAAGAAAAGCCACTTCAAGCCAAAGTACATCCTCATTACAAGACCATGTGTTTGATCATGACAATCTCTTGAAATTCCTCATGCCATCAAAAGTCATTTTAAACCATGATTTTTTTTTCCTTTAGAGTTCAAACAATGGCAGGGGCAATGTGACTTTTTTTTCAACAAGCCCTGCTGTTATGGAGTGCTGAAGGTTTATCTATAGTAAAGGGATGATTTGTTTTCCAGCAAGCATTACAATTAACAAATGTGACAATAACAGGTGCTGCCAGCTATGCCAGGAGAAGTAGGGCAGTGGATGTGTAACATATGCCAGCAGAGCTATCTGGAATTTTGTAAAGAATTATATGTCATTTTTATATCAAACTGATTTGCATAGATGCTTGTGTTGATAGATGTATTTGTAAAACTGCTTGTGTTAAAATGTATCAACAGTGTGCCCTGCTGGAAAGAAAAGAAATGTACATGCATTACTGTAACTGTTTAAATTCATATGTTTTAACAGAGGATACTGGAAGAGAAGAGATTAATAATCTCAAACTTAAAAAATATCAAAGAAAATAAACACTGGGCCTAGGCCATAAAGATGTTATCTCACAGTTTTGAATGAAGCCAGAGATACAATGCCTTTAAGTAGTATGGCTTAGTAGCACTGTAGGAGGAGTAGAAATGTTAAAATAGTTTTATGACGTCCAGCAGCTGCAGCAGATCTGAGCTCTGTGTGCATGGAAACACAAACATGTTAAATCCTGACAGCTTCTACTTATGGTGGATAGTGAGGGAAACAAAGTCAGATGACCAGATGTGTGTGATTCTGTAAGCCAGAAATAATATTTGGATATTAGTAGGAGACTGCTTTCAGTATTCTGCAGAGTGTCCTGACAAAGGAGGAAGACCACTCACCCACTTCATCTTGCCTTGCACTAGTAAGTGACCAGGGATAGTAATTCTCTAAATCAGTTAGCAAAATATAGGGAGAATAGTTAAGTATTGTTTTTCTGTAACTGTCTCTTTCCAGCTGTGTTATTTTAACTATTTCCTGTGACTGAAATGCTGTTTACTATAAACAGATATTTTGTATTTTCATGTTCTTTTATTATTTACTATTAAATATATTTAAACTACTCATTGTGGCTAGTCCTTTTACAAAAATATTTCATTTTTGAGAATATTTGCATATATTTATTTGGTGATAACTGTGGCCATTCCTGAAAGCCTGGCTGACTGGTCAACATTACCAATTGTATTAACTTCACTCAGCATAACTGGATATCCTTTTAAAAGCCTTATAGTAACTGACTGGTGGCAGTGTATCTACCTTATAGTCTGGACAGAAGGTGGCATAGGTAGTAAATCTGTGCCAGCCTTTCCCAGGTGTATGTGTGTGCTTGTGTGAAAATTAAATTTCAAAGAGTGTGTGTGTCAGCTACTTGGTGCAGGGACACGAAGCACTGGTTTCACAGAGAGGGTGCTGGAGGACTTGGCTTGGACACTTGGCTGAGGACCTAACCCTACAGCTCTGCCAGTGGGGAAGTGGTGAGTCTTACTGGAGACCTGGAGGGAGACAGAGAAAAACAGACCCTGGGCTGATTCCCTGTGTGCTCTTAAGGGAAATTATGTTTGGTGCAGAGAAGTCTGCATATTGAAATACTGAGTCCATCCATCTGTATTCCAAGTAAACGTCCCTCTCCAGTGTCAGGGATGAGGACTTAGGCTCCTTGATTACTGGCTTAGCGTGGGGACTTCACAACCAAAGTTAAGGAGAGGTAATGCCATATCAACTAGCTAATACTAATCACTGTAAAGGCTAGGATATAATACTCTGCATATCACAGTAGATTGGAAAAATAATCAAGGTTTGCTAAAACCTTGAAAGTCCGTGGTAGGACTCATACAAGAGTGTTTACAGTGTATAAAGGCTTGTTGTAAATATTACATAGTAGTTGAATTCCATTATCATATTTTCTAAATCCCTTCCTTTTAGTGCAAGCCACTGTGGGTCAGCAGTCCTTTGCAATGATCTGGTCACAGTGGTAGCACTTTTGCCACATTAAACTGTGACACAAATACTGCTATCTCACTAGATCATTACATAATCTGTGGCACAGTGTTCAGGTTAGCTTTTTATGTATCAAAAGACAAAAACAAAAACTACTAGTCCTAAGAATTAGTAAGGTTGTAGCCTGATGTAACCTTTTCATAATGTGGATTTTAATGACTAGAAAGAAGAGGAAAGGAAGACAGAATAAATTAAAAAAGTGAAACGCTGGTATTTCACAACCTAAAAATGGAAAATAGTTTGTTACATTTGTATACTACTTTTATTGTCAAAGAGACAGAGAATAAAGGCAGAACAAGTGCTGCCCACATCATTGTAGAATGAAAAATCACATGTAGTTTAGTAAGACATTTCCCTGAGTCATGAAACATCCAGTTAAAGCAATCTGCATGCAAGTCGAATGCTTAAAATCATTTTAATCTTAAAGTTGGTGAAATTAAGTATGATTTCTAGCAAAGTTTACTGAATCAGTAACCCACAGGCAGTTAATCAGAATAAAATATTGTCGATATTCTCTTCATATACTATACCTAATTGTTGACATTGTATGATGCCACTGTCTTAATTGGTTTGAATCATGACTAAAAAGGGTTCTGTTAAAGTAAAACATGTGAATGAGTATGCGGCTGTCTTGAGAAAATTGGCCATGAGAGTGATTATGTCAAGATATAGTAAAATAGATGCCAACAGATTGGACTGTGTACTGAATACACATTCAAGAAAATGTGCAAACAGAAATAATTTAACATCTGGAAATATTATAAGGAATATTTTCTCTTGACATATTATGAAACTACTGACAAGATTTACAAGTATGACAGAATGTGAGACTGCTGTAACACGTAAATGTAAAATAAAAAAACAGAACTGTAAAGGGCATGAAATCAAAGGGGACGCAGCAAATCTGATGTTAAAACTTCCATGAAAAATTCATGTGTGTACTGTTTGCAAATACAAAGGAGTAAAATCATATCTCTGTTTTAAAACTGGTCAGAGGAAGTAAGAAAAAACAAGTATTAACAGAGCTGAACAGTATTTAATTTAGTATTTAAGGAACAGAGAGCTTAACTTTCAAGTGTCCAGAATTTCACAGAATGTCCAGATTTTTGCCAAATACTTTGGTCTGTCCCTCATAAAATCTGTGGTTTTCTGGCAAATCACTGAGGTTTGAAGCCACTAAATAATGATAGATATTTGAGCTTCAGACTTCACATCCTTCACAAAATGCATGTTATTCTAGCAACTTTCAAGATGTATAGAAATGTACCCATTATGTAGAGGAAGGATTACAGGTGATGTCCAGAAATTCTTTACCAGGGCTGTTTGCTAGCATACTTTAGAAGGTTAGTTATGTACTTTTCAGCTTTAACAGGTGGTGCTCAATAGAAACTATGGTGATTTTTTCCCTATTCCCACACAAGGCGAGTCAATCCAGTGCATAACAAGGGTTATTAGTACATCATTCCAATGAATACATCATGACACTAATGAAAATAAATAAAATCAGTAGCCACAAGAATTTTACAGTGAACAAAAACTCATTATTTGAAGTAACTAACATTTAGCATTGCACTTGCAAAAATCAAATGTACAAATAACACAAGAAAAATGCAAAAACATTTATTTAAACAGGCAGCATCAGCTCAGATAAGGCACAGAATGTGTTGGGGCTTATTGCACAAGTACTTGTAAATTATTCATTTGGGACTTCTTTACATAGGTAGGAAGGGATTCTATGTTCAAATTATCACTCTGTATCCCACCCCCACTTTTATGTGGCTGTTCATTCAAAGTGTACTGTAACCATTTTAAAAATCAAAGAAAAGAACACACACTCTAACAAGGTATTTTCAGCTGATTTGGTTAGAACTTCTTCACAGAATGTTGTTGTTCCTTTGGCTTTTCCCAGTTAGGGGTCGCCACAGCGGAACTCTGGTCCGCTAATGATTGGCAGTAGATTTTCACGGTGCCGAGGTGCCAGCTCGACACCCAACCTTCAACGAAGGCACGCCCATTCACGCATGTCTTTTGAACGCCACTCAACCATAGGGAGGACATGCAGACTCCACATAGAAGGTGCTCCAGCCGAGAATTGAATGGGAGAACCTCTTGCTGAGAGGCGACAATGCTACTGCAGCCATTAAGGAAAGGAATTCTTATTTCCAAAGTTTAACTACTTCCACCCCACACTGCAGTGGCTATTCACTCAAACAATGTGTACTGTGACAAGGTTAAATGTAAAGGAAATGGAGCCACATAAAAGTAAGGCATAAAACAGTTTGTACACCTATAACTGTGTATGATAATACTGGGTGGGCTGTGGACAAGTATGGATATTGATTTAATGTGTCCTGGTCGTTACATTGTGATACATGAGCTAACAATGCAAATGTATAAGCCACCTTCATTTGATTTGTTAAATGGATGGTGAACAAGCCTCTCCTGAGTAGTCCTCATTAAAGCTCTGTTTTGCACTTATGTTCCCCACCCCAAACTCCATAAGTCTTTGTCATATGCCAGGTTACAATTTGTATTAGGCATTACTAAAAACCTCACAGGAGTAGGTGGGCTACATATTGCTAAGCCACCTACACTTAAATTATTGAGTTTTATTATTTGGTGAAAGTAGTATTCAGAAAGCTAGATTCTTTTGGGTTTGGTGATCAATGTGTGCTGTTAGGTTTACTTCAGTGATCTCTGCATGTACACACTGACTGGCTGGTGCTAATCCCACTGGGGTCTACTTTGCTCACTGCTGTTCCCACCCCCACATGATCCCATCTTTACCACTCCAGCACAACTTTCACTTCCTACTTTCTATATTATATTGATACTCCACAGTTTTCTGTTTTGCAGACTTTCCTCACTTGTGAGGAATCTTACAACCTCTATCATCATAACATTCACATCACATTTAGCACACCATTCCAGTATCCACAGACTTCTTACAATGTTAATAGTACTGTTTACATTTACTGAAAGTACTCAAAGTTGTTACTTTTTCCTTCCTTTTTAAGTTTAGGGAAAATATTTTTAAAATTTTAGTTTTCTTATTTTTAGTATTTCTTCTATTGAGTATCTGAATGTATATAAAACAAAAACAGCAGTTGAAATCTGTGAAAAAATACATTGTTACATAAATAGTATGCATTATTTTTTCAACTCCCAACAATGTATTCATCAATAAGAACAATTTACAACAGAAGACATACAGAACACAGTAATTTAAGGCACGCAAAAAAGTAATCTAGTGGTAGTTAAAATAGTTAAAAGGAAATGAGCAAGACAGTTGATACGTTCTTTAAGAAGAAAAGGTACTTTAAAATAAGAAAATATTTAAACACAAAAGATAGAACCTTGTCTAAGAGAGAAACAAAAATACAAAAATAGAATTTGCCCTAGCTTAAATGTGAAAATACTCCATAACTCAGGCCATTGCACTATATCAGTTGCATGGGGTTTTCCATCTAGAAAGTTTCCAATGCAATTAATTAATTAAACTTTCTATTGACTTGCACCTCTTCATATTTCCAATTTAAGAATAAAAAAGTCAGAAATGGGTGAACTACTGACCTTATCAAAAAAGAACTCCGTACTTGATAATTTATTAGGGTTTGTTAGATCCCAAATAGCCAACATTTGGCCTATTTGGCTGGAGGCAGTTATGATCTAAGTGCCAATGTTATGCAGTCTAACACTTTTAACCATAATTTTGTAACTGGTGGGTAGGATTATATAAAATGGGCTAGGCAATATGTGCATCATCATTGCTTGCATTTTACTGAGTAAATGGAGATGGACATTTTTCCATCTAGACAAGGTTGATTGCAAGTAGTTAAGGATGGGTTTAAGACCGTCATCAGCCCAAGTAAGTAGGAAAATATTCACAGAAATGCCTAGATAATGCATTTTTTCAGTCACCTTAATACCAAGTAGGGCAAATATTTCCTCTTAACAGTAGTCAGGTTTAGGCAGTGTCATTTGAACATATTTGTTTTGGTTTAGTGTTAAACTCGTTTCAGTCCCTATATGTTCCAGTGCATCTAGAAGTGGAGCTAGTTGTGATTTAGGATCTGCTAGTGAAATGGCGCAATTCTCTGCAAATCATGTAATTAAAGGGGTGATTGTTCATTCTAGATCTATGATAAAAGAACTAAATATATGGGTAAGGTATCTATCCATAACAGAGATGGCAATGATGAACAATATGGATGATAAGTTTGGACAGCCCTATCATGTCCCCCTACTTACAGATATATGGTTGGAAAGGTGTTATTCGTGAACACCTGAGCTGAGTTTTTTTAAATAGAACTTTGACACAGTTTATAACATTTTTGGCTACTGTGCAAGTCGCATTGCTTTCCATATATATGACCATTCCAAGACATCAAATACTTCATGTAAATCAATAAATAACCCTGCTTTACCTATATCTGGATGATGACAACATTGCTGCAAGTTACTTCACATCTTAAATGCATCTGCGGCCCCCCCCTCCACCCTTCAGGGACCCCAAGTGATTATCATGGATAAGACTTTCTTCAACATTTTTCCAGTCTCAATGCTAATATTTTAGCAAACAGATTTAAATCTGTATTTAGCAGAGATATAGGCTTATAATTGGCCGAGTCAGGTGGATTCCTATGTGATTTAGGCAACATTATAATTTTTACTTGTGTGAAGATTATTGAAAAGCCCTGAGCATTGATATCATTTCTCTAGCTCCCACCCAATGTGGCAAAAAAGGAATTTGGTCAAGGGGCAATTTGTTTGAATATCTAGAGTTATATCTGAAGATCAGACATTTTTAGTTTAAGCTGATTTACTTGATGGGTGATATGCTTGTTAACAGGGCTTGCCTGAGGAAAGTGGTTGAGGAAATGAAGAAACTGTTGTTTGATGGCTGTAGCAGTAAATAAACTCCTATCTTCTTCAAAAAGATATTGAGGCAAATTGTAACATCATTTGCTATGCTAATCATCCTACAATTGACTATAATTTTGGTACAGCCTAGCCTATGGCCATTTTAGTGGTAGGGTTAGGAAAAATATTGGTAAGAACTGGAGTTTGACTTTTAATTGATTATGCATTTCCCACAAGTTGGAGAACCTCCAACTTTTTTTTACCAAAGAGGGAACAGCATCAAAAATATCTTGGAGAATACCTGCTCTGATAAAGCATTTTACAGTGTGAGGAAATATGGTGCTTGCACACAATGCCAATTTATTCACAAAGGGTTATCTTTGAATTTAGCATCCTACCAACTAGTATTAGGAACAATGTGAGGTTTAATTGTACCACAATTGGCATCATACATATAGTCTCATGCCTCTCTTTTTCATTCTTTTATTTGGGAAAGACCGAGCGTTCTTTAAGGAGTAGGATCTATGAGCATGATTATCTTTTTAGGAGAAAAGAGTATGATAATGCCTTGGTTTGTCATTCTGTTTTTTACTGAGGTTTTAAAGGACTTTAATTTTATGTGGTCAAGAAGGTACCTCGGTCAGACACAGGTGGCCCTTGAAAGACTTGCTCAGAGTCTAAAGAAGTATAGTGGCAGGTTAAGCTGAATGCTGCTCAGCTCCCTGGTCTGAATAATAAGGTCTCAATGAACAGAATTTTGTTGTTGAAAGCATACAAGATTAGAGACACTGTATTTTTACATTGTTGAATATATTTTTATATATTCAATATATATGCACTACAGCTTTTTGATATGTAGTTTTATATGTGTGAGTTTTTAAATGTGTAAGAGAATAAAAAATGAACTGAGTAGCGTAGTAGTTTAATCACAAGAACAAAGCTTTCAGGTTAAGCTCCCTTTATCAGTATTAGCTCAATACACCAACTAAAAGCAATTTATATAAACCTCAGTTAAGTCACAGCCAATAAAATTAATCATATATTATTAAGGGAACACTACATTTTTTAAAAAACATATTAAAACATTGCATAAACCCTGATATGTAATGAAATAATTATATGAAAAATTAATGTAAACAATTCTGTCTTTGTTTTAAAACAGGTTTCACTGATATCATTTGATTTAAGCCAGGTAATTTATCTGCAGACAGGAGGAGTATCCATTTATATTCACTCAGTTCTAGTTTGGTATTTATGTCGCCCCATCTGTTATTCTTAGTTACAGTTCCAATAACTTTAAATGTAAAACTATGCTCCAAGTTAGTCTCATTTATATACTTTGCTAAAGCATGTCAAAAGCTTCCGTCTGATATCTGAATTATGTTCAATTATTCTATCTTTAAGTCTTCTATTTGATTTACCTACATAGAAACATTTACATTTTTTACACATAGCCAAATATGCAATATTAATACTATTACAAGTTGCAGCACATCTAAATTCAAATCTTTTTCCAGTTGATATATCAAAATAATTCACATCTTTATCAATATAAGTGCAGCAACAGCAATTATAGCACGGGAAGGTACAATATTTTTTTTTGTCTTAATCAAATTCATGTTCCCCTTTATAACTTTATAACATAGTTGTTGTTTCAAGTTGGTACTATTTCTATATGCAAACCTAGGTGTAAAGCCAATAAACCTCAAGTCTGGTAAAGCCTGTAATATAGGCCATTTATCAGAAATAATTTTTTGTATTTGTAAAGTTCTATTATATGTTGTTACATACCGAAGTTGTGCACAGGTAACAGGGGCAGTAGGTGTTACATCAATAATATTTCTTTTGTCCCTAAAATATGGACTAGCATCACCATCTCGTAACCCAGCTATTTTATTATAATAAAATGTGATCATATTAGTATAATAACCCCTATCTATAAGTAATTTAATAATTTCATCTGCTTGCTGTAGAAAAAGGTCGATATCAGTATTTGATCGGCTTAAACGTTTCATCTGGGACTTTATTATTCCCCTAAAAACATGAGGAGCATGCATGCTTTTTTATGCAAATATTTATTACCATGTATAGGTTTTTTTATATATGGTAGTATGTATATCATTACCATCAAAATACAGTGTTACATCCAGAAAATTAATTCTATTTAAAGTGTAGTCCACAGAAATTTTTAAAAATTCAGTACTACCATTCAGCATTTCAACATAGTCATCCAATTCACTTTTACTGCCTTTCCCCATAAAAAAGACATCATCTACAAAGCGTTTAAAAAAGCAGATTTTGTCTGACAAAGGTACAGTACTGTTAAAGATAGTTTCACATTCCCAATAGTCTAACACCAATGCTGATGCCCAGAACATTTACGGGTGAAAGCGCTTAGTACTTCCTGTTTCTGTTTTTACTATTCATTTTTAATAAATCAGCCTTCAGCAGTTGATACTGTGTCACCTATGCAACATTGATGTTAGACTATTGGGAATGTGAAACTATCTTTAACAGTATTGTACCTTTGTCAGACAAAATCTGCTTTTTTAAAAGCTTTGTAGATGATGTCTTTTTTATGGGGAAAGGCAGTAAAAGTGAATTGGATGACTATGTTGAAATGCTGAATGGTAGTACTGAATTTTTAAAATTTTCTATGGACTACTCTTTAAATATAATTCATTTTCTGGATGTAACGCTGTATTTTGATGGTAATGATATACATACTACCATATATAAAAAAAACTATACATGGTAATAAATATATGCATAAAAAAGCATGCATGCTCCTCATGTTTTTAGGGGAATAATAAAGTCCCAGATAAAACGTTTAAGCTGATTGAATACTGATATTGACCTTTTTTGACAGCAAGCAGATGAAATGATTAAATTACTAATAGATAAGGGTTATGATACTAATATGATCACATTTTATTATAATGAAATAGCTGGGTTACGAGATGGTGATGCTAGTACATATTTTAGGAACAAAAGAAATATTATTGATGTAACACCTACTGCCCCTGTTACCTGAACACAACTTCAATATGTAACAACATATAACAGAACTACTTTACAAATACAAAAAAATATTTCTGATAATTGGCCTATATTACAGGCTTTACCAGACTTAAGGAGGTTTATTGACTTTACACCTAGGTTTGCATATAGAAATAGTACCAGCTTGAAACAACAATTATGTTATAAAGATATAAAGGGGAACATGAATTTGACTAAGGCAAAAAATATGGTACCTTCCCATGCTATAATTGCTGTTGCGGCACTTATGTGAATTATTTTGATACATCAACTGGAAAAAGATTTGAATTTAGATGTTCTGCAACTTGTAATAGTATTAATATTGTATATTTCGTTATGTGTAAAAAATGCACATGTTTCTATGTAGGTAAGTCAAATAGAAGACTTAAAGATAGAATAATTGAACATAATTCTGATATCAGACGGAAGGTTTTAACAGATGCTTTAGCAAAGCATATAAATGAGACTAACTTGGAGCATAGTTTTATATTTAAAGTTATTAGAACTGTAACTAAGAATAACAGATGGGGCGACATAAATACCAAACTAGAATTGAGTGAATATAAATGGATACTCCATCTATCTGCAAATAAATTACCTGGCTTAAATCAAATGATATCACTGAAACCTGTTTTAAAACAAACACAGAATTGTTTACATTAATTTTTGATATAATTATTTCATTAAATATCAGGGTTTATGCAATGTTTTAATATGTTTTTTAAAAAAATGTGGTGTTCCCTTAATAGTATATGATGAATTTTATTGGTTGTGACTTAATTGAGGTTTATATAAATTGCTTTTAGTAGGTGTATTGCGCTAATACTGATGAAGGGTGTTTAACCTGAAAGCTTTGTTCTTGTGATTAAACTACTATGCTGCTCAGTTCGTTTTTTATTCTGTTGTGCTTTTTGTTCAAGCTGTGTTTCACTTAAATCCGTGATTGATTTTTGCTTTTTTAAATGTGTACAAATGTTTTGATTTTTTTTCAACATTTTGGGGGATATTTAAATTTTATGAAATTTAAGTAATTAATTATATTTGTTTTTCTAATAAACTAAGTGGTGACATTAACTGATTGGCTACTGGGTAATCTTGTGATTTGTCTGATGCATTTAAATTCTGTTGAATGGTTGGTTTATTATTCTGAACAAGTTCACTTCTTTTAATGAATGAAAGAGCTAAATTAAATTGTATCTGATTTTTAATGTTGGTTTTGGTTAACATATTTCTTTGTTTGCAAATATAAACCAATAGGTTACATTTGTGATAATCAAAAAAAGAAACAAAATAGTAGTTTTAACATAGTGGGGGTAGCATCCCACCCCCCACACTGATGGATGTTTACAAACTTTAAACAACTAAGAAATACATGCAATAACAAATTGTATATATTTATTTTTATATGGTTGATATAGTATATTTTGTTTTCTTTTAGTTGAAAGTCCTGCTTATGAAAGGGTAGGAAATCTTAAACATTGTCTCGAAGACTGTTTCTGTAGATTAAGTGACATGCTTGAATGAAGGTAAGTGAGGATTTTATTGTTATGCCAAAACTTTCACATATACAGAAAGTTATGGCATAAAGGATGGGAATGTGATTATGAATGTATAGTATATCCAGATTAGGGTTAGGTAAGGTGATAGCTTTAGTGTTTTCTGTATCTGATGGCACATGTGTAGTGTGTGCATGTGTGTGAGTTTTTGAGTATGTGTGTGGGAGTAATGGAACTGTTAGGAAAGGGCTTTTGGGAAGGTAATGTGTGGAGCTTTGGTTAGGGTCGAAGTGAGCTCATATGAGTAAGTTGCGATGTATTTGTGTAGCGAGTGAAACAGAACTTTCTCCCTCTTTTTCTTTTAGTATATGTTGATCTCTATCAGGATACTGTCTACTTGAAACATAAGTATCTCCTTGACTCCTCTTCTGTGGCCATGGAAATACATGTCCATTACAGAAAGCTATGTAATCCCTTAACAACTTTCTTGTTTATCTTATTGCCGTTTGGCATCATATAACAATACTTTAGAATATATGTCTTCCAATTTATTAACTTATAATCAGCTTTATACACTGTTCCCACATCTTTATGTTGTTTCTATATTAATTTAATCAATTCCCTCTCTTTTGGTTCTCACTATTCTATTAACAGTTTTATATTGCTGAAACTCACCTCCAAATTCAATTTTTGCCATCTGTTCATAAGCTGCAATTATGTATTACCATTTGCGGACATGACTAACATATGGAGACCCCTTAGTATCACTTGATGGTGAAGGCACACATCCAAATGGAGGCACTGCCATTGTAGTCTCTTTAATTCATAGAGATTGTTCCAAACTAAACAGGAGCTCATATTCATGTCTCTCTCAATATTTTGTATATCCATCATAGCTTACATTCAAGGTCCTGTTCCTTTGAAATGTGTTTACATCCAGTATATCTGCAGCATGAATGAGTGCCAATTCTATTTGAAACAGCTCTTTTGGGCTTATGACATAACAACTGTTTGAGACTGCGCATTTCAAATGAACTGGACTTTGAACATCCAATAACTGGCAAATTGTACACCTTTAAGTTTTACACAGATTGTACAACTAGGAATGTCATATATCTCACCACCTGGGATTCTTGCAGTAATTTTTACATAGGTAAAACTGCGAGACAGTTTAAAGAAAGGATATCAAAGCATATCAGTGATATTAAACTAAACGATCTTAAGAATCGTTTGGTGAAACATTTGAAAGAAGACCCAGGAAATAGATTTTATTTTATGGTTCTACAGGTCATAAGAGAAAATCTTCAAGGGGGTGATATTATAATCAAACCAAACTGGCAGAGATGTCATAGATTAGAATGTTACAAGCAGACAGCTTTCCGGGTCTGAATTCACATTTTCCACTGAAACCAGCCTGCAAGGGCATAGATTAAGAAGATGCATTTGATTGGCTATTTGGCTGTTTTTAATGATGTCACCACCTAGGAATTTTAGATCTGAAGAAGGATCAATAGTGGTATCCAAAAATATTTATCTTTTTTAATTTATTTTATTTCATTCAGTTTATTAAAGTTTTTTAAAACAAACAACCTGGTATATGTTGCTGGCTGTGGTGGCAGTATTGGTGTTTTACACTATATATATATATATATATATATATATATATATATATATATATATATAGTTATAGTTATAGTTATACACACACACACACACACGTGTCAAAAGGGGGTGTGGGGACATGCCCTTCTCCCCCCAACAAAGGGTGCCACTCCCTGCAAAAACTCTTATTTAGACATATATAGGTAGGATTTAGAGTAACTGCTGTCAATCTCTTGTGACCAAGAAGTGTTTTTTAATAACTGTACAACTACTGCACAAACTTTAATTGCGGAAGTGTGTTTTTTTTCTATGATCATGTGTGTGTATTTGTGATTAAGCATGTGCTTGTGTGTGCATTGGTAAGCATGTCAATATTTCAGAAACTACACTTGAAGGCCGACTTAAAAAAAAGAGGTTACTGGGATACATACAAGGATAAGCTGCATTTTGGGGGTCTAATGGTATTTCATATAAAAAAGGGTATTTCTGAAGATAAAGGCAGGTGTTTACAATGTTATTTGGAGAGTGGCTACAATTAAAGTGTGATAGAAAGGACATGGAAAACAATGACAGATTTGAGAAAGTTTTTGCAGAAAGAAGCACTGCTACCCAATCTTACTTGTCAGACACCACATTTAATGCCAGGGGGTGAGAAAATGTGGCTGAAAGAAGTATAGCTACCCAATCATACATGTCAGATACCACATTTAGTGGAGTGGGTGAGATAATGTGGCTGAAAGAAGCACAGCTGCCCAATCATACTTGCCGGACACCACATGTAGTGGTCTGGGTGAGACAACGTGGCTGAAAGACACACTGCTACCAAGTCATACTTATCAGACACCACATTTAGTGATCAGGGTTAGACAATGTGGCTGAAATCAGCACAGCTACCAAGTCATAATTGTCAAACACCACATTTAGTAGTTGGGTGAGACAATGTGGCTGGAAGAAGCACAGCTACCCAGTCATAATTGTCATTCACCACATTTAGTGGTCTGGGTGAGACAATATGACTGTAGTCACTGGCAAAAAAACAATGCTATACCAGATTGCTGAAATGAGTACCACAAAAGATAAAACTTAAACTATTAGTAATAATAATGAATACCAAAGATGGGCAAAATTTAACAGATCAACCAAAATCAAAGACTGTAAAAGGAAATAAATTCCTACAACAACTTAATATGCTTTTAATATAGCATAAAAAGAAATCGCCAACACATATCTAGCCTACTGTGTGAGTAGCTTCCTTCCAGGAATATTATTCTATAATTAAGATTACTAAATCAGATTTTAGATCTCTTGCTTTTTCATATGCTTTCTGAGTAACAAGAACAGAAACTGATTCAGCTCAGGTGATAAAATACTTGCTAGAAAAATCCAGACAACCACAAATTAAAATGTAAATTAACACTTGATGAAATGAATGAATTTTAACTAGTTCAGGTTTAGGTCATCTCCTTTTTTTTTTGTTTGTTTCCACTGGACCCTTACAATGTTATGTGCTTGCATCTGTGGGCTAAATGTGCACTAGTGTGATTCGAACTACTGTTTCATTGTGACGAACAAGTGCTGTGCAGTCAATGCAACAATAAGTACATTTGATGCTGTGCTTGTCCTAATTGTGGTAGTTGGTAAATTTTCTCTTTGCTGCACTGAATGAGAATATTAATATCATTATTAGCAAGGCATTACCTTCAGAATCAGATATTAAAAATTTCAGCTGATTGGAAATCTACACTAAATAGTTGAGAATCCTCTGATTTCATTGTGTTACCCACTAACATCTAGTTATTACAACAGTAAGAGTCCAGTTCCTTTGTATAGCTGACATGTTCGCCAGATACGCCTAAATGTCTTATACATTTTTATCACAGAGATCCTAATTAATTTACAGGAAAGGCAAAAAGAAAAATGTTTGCATATTGCTAAACAATAAACCAATAATTTGTTATGGACTATGGCTGTTAAATAATACAGTACTTGCAGATTGTCATAATTTATACATCCAAGTAAAGAACAGATAAGATCATTAGAGTGAAGGCTACTGGATGACGCATGATGCATGGCCAAGCAGCATTGATCTTCACACAACAGGAAGGTGTCTAGACTCAGAGATGTATGAGGCTACGATTTGGAACGGGGCATATTTCATGTGAGGCCTAATGGACTAGCAGAGCAGGTGATGGATGGCTTGTCGAGCTTCAGTAGCAGTGCAGTTATTAGATAGCAGTACTAATGCTTGACCTCTTTCACTCCTCATGTCCTTCATTGAGTCAGGGTGACCTCATTTAAAGAAAAAAAAGAAAGACAGAAAAAGAAGGAGAAGGTAGAAACTGGATTTGAAGCAGCTTCATTATTTATGTAGGTGGCTGAAAGAAGGTGTTAACTACAAAATAAAAAGAAATAGCTGCTCTCAATCTTGTATAACATTTCGTAAAAGAAAAGCTATAGCAGAGCTGACAGAGGACTGAACTAACTTTGAACTCATCTGAGTGCTCAAAAATCGGGTTAATCTGCACATGGGACTCTCTTTCAAGCTGTGTAAATGCAACATATGAATTTTCTTCTCAGGGGATTCTGTGCTATATTTTCAACATGAAATGAACCATTTTGAACATTCCATACTGAATAGGCAAATATCTGAAGTGTTACAGCTTAGCAGGATAAGCAGAAAAGAGCTGAGGTCTTACTAGATGCTTAACACCTCATCTTACAGCTTGAACATTTTGTATGTACTGTCATTAGCTAAATGTAAAACAAGTAAATCACACTCATGTACATTTAATCCGCTGTGGCAACCCTAACCGGGAAAAGCCGAAAGAAGAAGTAATGGATACAATGATGCTATTTACACTGTGTACGTAGGATCAGTATGTAGAAAGAAAAAAAAGTATTTGGGTCAGCTGAGAAACCTGTCCATTCAGCTCTAAGATCAATATCTTGTAAGTTTAAGCAGTATGAGGAGACCTATGACCAACGGCATGAATGAGCGTAAGCAGTCAGGTTTCAGAAAGTGAATTATGGAATGCCATCTATGACTGGCCATGAATCATGGCTACTTTAATAATGATCATGCTCAATCATGCCTGACCACTTTCATTTGTCATGCCCAACTGCTAACAAGATTATTATAATGAAATTCATCTGAATGACGGCCTTCCAGTCCCATGTGCCACTAACAGTTTAGAATGTCATTATAGAATATCGGCAAATTTGGTACATTTTATTTATTTACAGAATCAATCCATTAGGGGATAGTGAACTGAGAAAACTAATTTTCTAGGAGATTATGTAGAGGTTTTACATAAGCAGTACACTGCAAATATAAATGATAGGAAATTGCTTAAATATAATGACCTGAAGTGTGAACAAAAGTGGCACATCATTTAAAGTGTTAGCACACAACAGCTGCACTCACATATTCATACAAAGAAACCTGCTTCTGCGACAGACAAGGAGAGCATTATAGAAAACAATGGATGAAAAGTTGGAGAAGATGACAAACAACACTAAAGGTTACATTTAACAGAAATATAGGAAAACAGATAGGCAGAAAGATACAGACATGTAGACGTTAAAAAAAAAGAAAGAAAGAAAAATAATGGCATGTGGTTTCGCCTATATAGCTTTTATACAGATCCCATTTTCAAAAAGGGTTACAAAGCAAAGCCTAATGGTGTAAAATACAAGGAAGACATGTTCAAACATATGCATATTTTATGACAACGATTAGAAAGTAGACATCTGTTGCTTGCAAGAACAATGTTGCAGACTCCTAACAGGCACTTAAAGTGCTTTAAGAATAAAAACAAGAAAATAACACATTAACTGCCTCGTGAAACTGTGCATTCATCCTACTGTATTTGAGTAAATAAGGTGTTGTAGCAGAGTAAGTGAAGAACAGAGTAAATATGTGAGATTCCAGGGCTCATTGGTTTGAGTCTTGGAATAGGCAAGACTGAATGACTGAAAATGCAGAATTACATAAAATAATTCCAAGACTGTTGTTCGTTGGCACATCTCCTTTTATTTTTGCCATAGCAATCTGAGTCAGTATGCATTTGTGTGTGTGTGTGTGTGTGTGTGTGTGTGTGTGTGTGTGTGTGTGTGTGTGTGTGTGTGTCCATACAAGTTTGGAGGATGAGAGAGGCTTGCCTCGCTCACGCAGGTAGTACAGGCATTGCTTTGCTCCCTCTACAAAAGACAACTTTAAAGGAGAACAGTGAATGCTGGCATCACCATTTTCCTGTATTTTTGGACTTTTCTGTCATAATTCCAGGCCTTGAACTTTCAAGTCCCTGAACTACCATAAGAAAGTGGAGAACAGAGCCTATGCAATTATATATTGTCCCGGTCCCCTTCAATAACACACAACACACCAAATGACATTTGACGACCTTTATTAAATTTCTATAACATAGCTTTGATCACCAAATTCACTAATTACAACTATTCGTGATATAATTGATTCTGAATACAGCATAACATCCTTGTAATGTTAATCAGGGTAGCGTACCTACTCTCCCTGCCCCAGTAAGCAGCGTCTATACCTCTGCTCACTTACTTTACTTATGAAGCAGTGTCCCATCTCACTTCATACACCATTCATTGTAATGTTAATCAGGGCAGTGTACCTACTCACCCTGCCCAACAAGCAGGGTCCATATCTCTACTCTCTTACTTTACTTATGAAGCAGCATCCCAACTCAGTTCATACATCATCCATTGAATTACCTTCCACCAAATAAACACCATCCTTACCTCAGCTTGCTCATCTATTCAGCAAGCTTCATCCAACTACTCATTTCCTTTCCCCAGATCCTTGAAATGAACATCCAGACACCAGAGGGGGAACAGAAGAGGGCAAACCTATCCCTCTTCTCTGCCAACCAGCCTGACCAGGCTATTCCCCCTCCCTTCTACCCAAAATTGTTCAACCCAGTACTTTCCATAAAGGGAAGGGTCAAGCCCAACATCATTTGGTGTACCCATCATCTGTAAAGCACCTTAGAATCCCGTCATAAACACCCTAATGAAACTAAATAAAGTAAGATTATCTTAACCCTGCTGTAACACCGGAACATCCACACCAAAAGAACACATACCCTTTTAGCCCACTGCCTTCAAAGCTGAAATCATGGCTCAACCTGAATGTATTAACAGCCTATAACCACAACCAAACCACAAACTATAACCCCTTGAACTCAAGATGGCACCCAGTCAAACAACTTGTAGCAAGACTCACACCCAAGACCCTGTTAACTGTAGCATATCACCTTAGCCCACCCACTATCCAGTTCTATATTTGCAACAACTCCATTACCATAAGGAACAGTCTAACTCCAACTTTAATGTCCTACCTTAGTTGCCAGAAAACCAGCACCCCTTGACCTAGTTCCTGAAAACCTGCCTATGCACAGCAACAAAATACTCTTATGTGGCCATCCATAAACACCTCCAATTCACTCATTACCAAACCATTCTTGACCCCTGTTTGGCCCTGGCCTTTCTCCTCTAGCACTCTTTCCTTATATTAACTATACCACTAGTAGGCAATTAAGACCTGTCCTACCGCAGCCTTATCCGGCAACCAAGCGTCCTTTAAACCTTCTAACTCCCCTGTAACAATGCACACAGTTTTAATACTACTTCACCAGCTGCCTACCTTCCATGCTTCCTAAAACTCTATTCACATAATTGACCCAAACACCAAGTGAAATGATCCTTGTGGTATTCTGTAAAACCTTAACCTGTTATGTAACATTAACACTACCTACTCAAGGGAAAAATTTGTCACACAAAAGACACCACCCGTTAGGAACAAACTCCAGCATCCTATCAAACACCTCATTCTTCCTTCCCCCAAACACGGTTCAACCACTGAATGAGTAAATACAACCACCCCAAGTTTCTTAAGAAAGCAAGGGTTGAATTTCACTGCCTTGCAAGAGCCATAGGGGTTTAGTATAATAAGTCCTGTGCTCCTATGAATGTCGTGACTACTCATCCCGTGGGATCCCCACACTCCCCATAACCATCACCACCCATTACCCCCTTGGCCCCCCCCACCTACCTCTTCCTTACTTGCCCCCTATACCAATGCAATAAACAGCTCCCACTAATTGAACACAGAGCTCTAATATGTCTTAATAAGGTGATTACTCAGACCCACTTTGAGCCCCATTCAGGTGGCAAAACATCCAACATATCAAAAACGTTACCTTTCAGATCCCCTTTTCAAGCCACTGCATGATGCCTTCTGGCCTTCAGCAATTTCAGTCAATAACTGTTGCCACATTGAGCTCCCCATGTGTAGTATCTTCGCTCGCCACTGCTTCCATCATCTGCACATTCACTGTGTATCGCCACCCCTGGTACTCGGCACACCACCATCTACAAAGAAAAGAAGAAGAGTAAACCCTCTAATATGTAAAGAAAAGGCTCCATCTTATACCCACCTATTCCAAATTACAACCGCAGCATTCCAAGACCCCATCTGCAAGAAAGAAAAAAAAAAAAAACATGTAAATCATCCAAAATACACAACCCCCATTCCAAGACATCTTCAAGGACAACCTATCCCACCAACACGGGAAGGAATATACCACCGCCACTCACATCTATGACAAAGCAGCCATAACTGAAGATATGCTCCCAATGAAAATACCCCAGATACATTTAACTACCAGTCAAATATGTTAAAATAATCCCCACTCATGAAGGGACGTAGCAATATCCACAACTTGGTGTAATTGGCCCTCTACCAGCAGACTGACAACTGAATGCAAGTACATTAACCCACCACTAACTTCGCTTTGAACAACTGACTGCCTTACCAGCTCCATAACCTGCCCCACATGACTAATTCCCCCGACTAAACTTCTTCCCTCAAGCAACTGCAAAGAAGAGTACTCAATCTGGCAATACAGTATCCTATGTCTCCTTACAACAGATCCCCAAAATCAAATTAAACAATGGCTAGGTCATCCTTCTAACTACTGGACAAACACAATTTGGACCACTGCATAGGTAACTGGAAATCACCCCAAATGCCCACCATGACCCCCTTTAAGAGAAGAAACCAGTCCTGTACATGAACTCAGCAGCCTCACTGGATAATCTTCCCACCAATTAAGCAACCTACACCAAACTACCATATTAGCAAGTTCCTACAAAAAATAAAAAACAACCCCAAGAGGTACCATTACCTTTCAAATGCCCTTCTTCTGTACACCAACTAATATCCACTCTATGCTTCCATCACAAGAGGTACCATTACCTTTTCAAATGCCCTTCTGGACACCGACTAATATCCACTCAATGCTTCCATCACCTGTGAAATCACTGTGTGCAACTCTTGATCCACCACCAGTACCATGCTATCATTTTGTGATCTCGTTACACTCCCTCCAATGGCTAACACCACTCCAGACTGATCTGCAACAGAAAAGAAACTGCAAGTACTCTGCACCCATAAACCATAATTTCCAGCACGGAGCACTGTCAAGATTCCCCCCTCATATCCTATATCAAACCTCCTAGGCCTACTGACGAGCATAGTGCCACCATAACAGTCTTACAAACTCAGAAAGTTGATAGAATATGTGATTTTGTTTAGCATGCATTTTTTTTAATGGCATGAAGTCTGAAACTTATACATCTGTCATTTCATAAATTTCAGTATTTAATGGTTCGCCACTAATTTACCAGAGACCACAATTTTATGAAAACAGACCAAATATGAAGCAATAATCTGATCATTCTGCAAAAATCTGCACGGTTGAGTGGCAATATGATATTTCTGCTAAAGAATAGCATTCAAATGCCAAGAGCATGAAACCATATGAGAAGAAAATGAGAAGCAGTGAACATAAACCCCACTTATGGACAGTAAGACATATTTGAACTCTCCTATATATTGTAAACCTTTCCCTGAAAAACAGCACAACACACTATCCCCCAACCACTGCCATGTGCATGTAGAGCCAACAGCCATCACTCTCCTGGCTGCAAGCCAACTTTCTTTTTCTTTTCTTTCCTGAAAGCACGCAAACAGCCTCGGAGCCCTTCCTCCACACTGTGGAGAACCAACACGAAATCCACTGCCATAGAGCAACCTAAGCCAAGAAAGGCCAAGACAACCACATCCACCATTATACTGTCAACAAAGTTAGAGAAACCAGCAACCGCTGCATCCCCCAGCCAAGAAATACAACACACCCTGTCCAACTCCCATCCCTCTGCTCTCTGCAAGCACCTTTTCCCTTTTTTCTTTTATTATTGCAGGCAGCCCAGTCCCGTCACCTGCATCGCAACCCCCCCCCCCCGTGAGATCCACCAAACAGCCAAGTAAAAACTGCACAGGCAACCAGAGCAAAACATCAGACACAGCCACGATTCATGCCATCCAAAGACCTGTGATTACAAATAAGTCAACCCACTCGTTTCTGACTGCCAGACCTCTGCAATGTTGTTTAGCACCCACTCAGAAACACCCATCCAAACTGGAAGCAAAAGGTGCTGCTGGGCAGCACATCATCTCAGCAAACAAAATCAAGTCACGACTGACAAATAAGATACCATCCCACTGCAGAGCATACAGTCTCAGGCCCTTTCACACAACCCACTAAGATGCAACCATTGTGCAGTCGAACCTCTCCCCTTTTTTTTTTTTTTTGGTAACTGACCAAAATGCCTGAACTCCCAAATAAGCAGGAGATGATGAGTGGACCTAGTGACCATCACCAGAGTGTGACCCAAGCCCATGAAAGCACCCAAAATGCATCCAACGATGAATACCGCCCTCCCAGAGCAAGAAACCCTGACTAGACAGCTGCCAAACATGGAAATCCATCACGTTCCAACCAAAGCAAGCATGTGGTCACCTTTTAGACCTTGCAGAAGGCAGCAACACTCTGAATGCAATCAAGAGCCATCTGCACCACGAGCACCCCACTGTAGAGAGAGGCAGAGAGTGGCCCAAACAGCAAAACTATCCAGCTCCCTCCACTCAAAGTGGGAAAGCCCCACAAAACCAACGATCCAGCCAAGACCAAAACCGCACAAACAAGGAAGGAGAAAACAGCAGTGCCAAAACTCAATCAACAACCACCACCCTACACAATCTCTGCAGGAGCTGCAATCACCAACCAACACCACCACCACAGCCAAAATGAGAGGGGCACCAGCTCAGCACCACTAGCAAAATTAGCACCAAATGCCCAATAAACAGGCAAATAATAAATTGAATTAAACTGTGACTTCCAGGAGTGACGAAACAATGAACCAAGCACCAGTCCCAGCAGCCCAATCAAAGCAACCGAAACCAGACGCCATCACACACAGCAAGCCAGATCCCACACCTTCCAAATCACCCACCCTGCAGCCCCAAAAAAAAAAAAAAAAAAAAAATCACTCACCTCCTTCATATATACCACTATCCATCCAAGGCCTACCTGACTACCAAAGCACCTACTGGTTGTCATGGACGTAAGCCTGCATAATCTAGCAAGTTCACACCAAAATGTGATTGCTTAACCCAACTACACTAGACCAAAACTCTTAAGCCCCTCCCCATCATTATCTCATTTCCTACCAACCATCCCCGCCTCCACTTAACACTTTCATTTCCCCAACTCACTTAACTCCTCCTAATATCAACCTAACCCCCCCCCCCCCCCATGATGATGTCCCGGGACAACTTAGTTTGTTGCCGAACTTCAGTTAGTCAGGAGGATTTACAAAAAGATGGATTTTCACTCTTAAAATAATCAGCAAAGTTCAAGATCATATATATAGTTTACATGAATGGACATAAGGAAGATTTGCAATTAACACCAACAAGCACATTGAGATCATGCTTTTCTTTGTTGCTTACAAGAAGAATGTCTGAATTAATAATCAAGAAGAAAATGTTAAAGGACATGTAATACACATTTAACAGAATAGGCCTGTATATGTAACACTCCTTAGGTACAGAATTGTACCTCAGTAGAGTCAGAATAGTACAAAATCACTCTGCTAGCTACAAATTAGATTAAATTATTTTGTTACTGAATCTGTGCCTTTGACATGCATCTGTCTATACCACATAAGATTCTTACGTGACAAAATGTGTAAAACATTTTTAAAATAAAATTTCCACTTACTTTGCATGGTGCCACCAGTACCCATTGCCCCAATCCTCCACAAACTCTCCAAACAGCTATACTAACTTATGTTTATGGCCAAAGGGATACATGGGATTTTTAATGCCTGAGAAGAATTGAATGTAAAATCTATGAAAGATGAAGAAACTGAGCTATGATACATACATTTAACATGTCCACTATAATGGTAACTGACACAGAATGACAGCATAGGGAAGATACAGACATAGCCAAATGCATACTCCTAAGTTGTGCATAGTCTGCCATTCAAATACTTTGTAGCTTCCAACTTCCTTATACCCACAGCCATAAGTAATGCTGCAGTATGAGTTAGATCTGACTTCTTGTGTACCAGTCCTAGCCATTTATGCCTTCCCTGCACATATATATTTGGGCATGGGTAGTCCAGCATTTACAAGCTCCCTCTCACTTATAGAGACATATGTGCCAGACAAGGGGAATATTTGTGGTTCCTTATTCACTGATCCAGGTTACATTAGAATAAATGCAGGGAAGAACTTTACTTTATATGGATGGGAAGCCTGTTCCAAAAAAAAGGGGGGAGCATCCCAGACACACACTGGTCTCTCCACCATGTCCTATTTATATTACAGGTAAGATTTGGGTCCCTGAATTCTGTGTGTTTGATGCTAGTTGTTTTTTGGATGTGTAACAGGTCCATTAGTACTGGTTTTGAGGGTGCCTTTAGGACAGGCATTGCAGATTAGGAGCAGTCACTAATTTTCCCCAAGATACAAATATCCTCCAAGAATGCCTGACACACACTAATAACCTCATAGTAGTCTTTGCATAGAGACAATACCTTGAGATGATCCACAAAAGACTTGCATTCTACCACATGTATTCCTTTTGTGAAAAACATCTGCGGGTGCTCCAGGTGTTGCATATGCATTGTGATGTACATACCAAAAGGGATATTGCACTCCATGATTGGTCTTATGGAAACACAGTACAATGGGACAATGGCTTGTATGGATCTAGATGCCATACTCTTAATTTCCAAGTTGTATAACACAGAATGATTTCTTCTCTACAGGACACACATTGTGGACAAATCCCAAATATCTGTCTACATGCATTCCCAAGTCCCTGACCAGAGGGTGTACTACTCCTGGGGTGTATTATCAATGCAGTAGTTCACTGGGGTGGCTGTCTTATCAAAAGATATTGTGATGTACTTCTTGGCAACGAGTTTTAGGCCATGGCTCTGGGACCTGTTATTAGCAAGTGTAAGGCATTTTTGGAGTATAATTGTGTCTTGAGAGAAATCAGTGAATGCTCCTAATCTGAAATCATCTGCCAACATGGTCAGTCAAAGGTCCTTGATGTTAGCCTTGACATAAAAAGTAGAAGTTAAACAGGTGCAGCCCCAACGTACCTCACTAGTAACCTGCTTTTTTTGTGGAGGTAGACTCCCCATTCTAACTTCTTAGGTTTTGTCTGTGAACCAGCTGGCTATCTAGTGAGTGAAGTATGGGTTTATACTTCATTTGCTGATCTTGTCTACAATGTTAGAGTGTGGGGATTGTGCCAAACAGCTTGCCCAGGTTAAGGTAGGATGTATACACCAATTTGCTCTTGTCTATCACCCAGCTGACCTTCTCAAAGTAATCCACCAGGTTGAACTTTCCCTTGAAAAAAAAACAGATTGTCTTAGGTCCAGTGTTTGCAGGTTACCTATTTTATCATTTCTGATATCTATGACTATCCTCTCAATAGCTTTGCTCATCAGGCTTTTCAGCCTAACAGGTCAGTAATTCCCCTGATCCTTGGATGGCTGACCTTGTTCGGAGGGATAATGGAAGCAGTCCTCCATTCATCTGGAATATTTAGTGGTTGTGTTTAAATAGTGACTCTAATGACCCCAGCAGTTCATGTTTCATGCCATTAAAGAGGCATACTAAGATATTATCAGGACCCATTGATTTATTTTTATTTTATTTTTATTTATTTTACATTTGTTGACCAGGATAGACCGACTGGATGCATGTCCATTTTCAGCGGAGGCCCGG
Source organism: Protopterus annectens (assembly GCF_019279795.1). Taxonomy (NCBI): domain Eukaryota; kingdom Metazoa; phylum Chordata; order Ceratodontiformes; family Protopteridae; genus Protopterus; species Protopterus annectens. The sequence continues at coordinate 530,136,745 of NC_056743.1, forward strand.
GGAGAAAAGCTCCAAGGGTAAGCAGATACAGCATTACATAAATTGATGCAGTGTTCAAGGCCTTTGATAACACTTTGAGAAACTTCTCTCGATTCATAGTTGGGGGAGTTATACATGTGGGAATTTCCTCAGGGGATTCAGAGGGAAGCTGAAAAAAGGCAAATGCATTTTAAAAACAAGTATAAATACATTTTAGGTTAATATGAGTTACTCAAAGTTTGATACAGATGTTTTGCACCTGATTTATTTATTATTTATTTGTCTTTGTTTACCAGGAAAGTTCGACTGGGCAATACCAATTATCAGTGGAGGCCCTGTGAGAAAAGCTCCATTTGCTTACACTGCATTATACTAAGTTCCAGTTAAACACAGAGTAGTAACATTTCTATTCAAATTTATACACAAACAGTAGTTAACATTTATCCACTCTAAGATTTTACAGAGGTGGAAATTAGTAAAGAGACAGCCCATGTGCACCTTAATGGATTGTACAGGCAACAATTATATATAAAAATTGTTTTGTCATTTCAGTTAGAGGTTGAAAGTATTCTGTTTAAAGAGAGTATTTGGAGAGTATTGTACTGAGAACACAAAGTCTTAACTTTGTGACGAGCATGTGCAGGCCAGGACTAATTAAGTTATTGTTTAAGCAGTGACGTAAAACTACTGAGTTTGTTGGAGAGTATTATTTGTGTGGGGATACTATTCCAGAGTTTAGCAACATACTGGTAGTAGAGCGAGTCTCCTGCAACATTATTTGACTTATTTGTAAGTAATAAGAATTTGTTACTAGAGCAGAGGTCCCTTCCTGGGCAATAAGTCAGTAATAATTTATGTAGTACAGAGCATTTTTCTGGATGATGAATGAGTTTGTGTGCTGTAGTGAATATGTTAGGTAATTGTGTAGTTCAAGCCAGTTTAAATGCTTTAAGCTATGACAGCTGTGGATCCTATGAGGGAGATTTGTATCAAATTTTGCTGTTTTATTATGGCAGGAGGCAAGTTTCTTTCTTTAAGTATTGCTTAAGTCTGTTAGGATATAGGAAATAGTACATGGTAAAATAAAAATAATATAATACAATGTTAGGTTTGACAACAAGAAAATGAAAACAGATTACTTATGATTGACATATAATGCAATTTGTTGTGAAATACAAAGAGCAGAAGAACAGTTTGTGGTTATTCCATGAGGAGTATTAGAGGCATTTTGTAAGTAGAGTGGAGTGGCTATATAGATAGTAGAGAGGCTCAGGAAAAAGACTGACAGACAGGCAGCATTTTGGTTATCCTAGGAGAGGTGCAAGAGCATAGGCAAATATTTGTAGGTGATCATTTAAGCATAGTTTGAATGATGCATTGTTTTCTAATGTTGTAAGAGACAGAGGTATGGAATTCCAGGTTTTAGAGAGAGGAGCACATGTATTCTCCAGCAGTGTGTATGGTTTGATGTAATTACAGTTAGCAACATTTTGTCAGCAGAACGTTGTGATCGTTTCGGACTGTACAGCTGGAGAATACTGTTTAGAGTTGGGCATTTGTCTGTGTCATATATCAGCTTATGTAATGTGACAAGCTGAGAGCAGGTTAAATAGTGCCTTAATTCTAATTTAGAATTAGCTTTAGTGCAAGGCTGTGATGTGCACCATAATGATGGTTGGTAACATTTTTTTTCAATTTTATTATAGGACTGGTCAAGTAAGGAAAGTGGATTGGAGTGTAAATTAACTGTTATGGGCACTGCATTTAGAAGAGTTAAGGATTAGAAGCATTGTGGCAAAGGTTTGTCCTAGCCTGCTCTGCTTGGTAGAGTTTGGCACCATATAGGCCTGTCAATTTTTTATGTTTCTTTACAGCCTGTTTTATGTAGTGGTCAAATTTTAGGTTTTCAACAATGGTAATTTGTAGTAGAATAGCATGGGTTCTATCTTAGAACTGTCTGATGATGGAAATGAGAAGGGTTTTTTTTTTGCTAAAATAGTTGCTTAGGGATTCATAAGATAGGTTTAGATTTGTTTGTGGTTTAGAAGGTGCAACAAGTCAGTAAGCCAAGTCCCAATATGTAAGAGAGCTTCTAAGATGTATTGTTGTAATTTAACCATGTTTTTGGCAGAGCAGATGATTGTGGAATTATCTGCATATTGGGTGATAGTTGTTTGTTTGGCTTCTAAACGCAGCCCATTAATGATAATATAAAGAGATTGTGTACCTAATATAGAGTCTTGACAGTTTCACACTGCTACTGGGAGTAAGGAAGAGATGCAATTTTGCCACATTACAACTTGTTGTCTACTTGAGAGATAACTGTTAAATCAGGAAACTGAGTGTATCAAATCCTAGAGAAGCTATCTTGCCCACCAATTTTTAGTGTGACACCATGTCGGAGGCTTTGAACAGATCATGGAATATAAAGAGACAATGTTATTTCTGTTTCTACTTTGATTTACTGTTGTAGCAAAGCTTAGTAGTGCAGTTGTGGTGCTGTGATGTTGACAGAAACCATACTCTCTAGGGAAAGTAGAGCGTTTTCAATAATGTATGCAATAACTTGTAGACAGGGGATTTAGGATGGTTATGGATCTGTAAATGGGCAGGTCAGTAGAGTTTCTGCCCTTATGTAGGGGAAATCTGTAGGATTTTTTTGATGGACTAGTTTATTAAGATGGACACAGTGCATGCCAGAGCATCCACAACTATTTTGAAGTATTTCATCGGTATGTTTTCTAGGGCAAGGTGGCAAGTTTCTATGTTTTAAATAGTTTTCTGAAAGTGGACATTGTGACGGGTTGAAGTTTGAGAGCTTTCAAATGAACTGTGGAGTCTGCAGGTATTATACTAGTTGCTCAATATTGTAGGTTTAAGACAAAGGCAACAGCATTTATATTGACTGAGTTGAGTATGTTAGCAATGCAGTCTCCTGGTGTATCTCTTTTGGGACTATGTTGGGTCATGTGGGCTGGATGTAGGATTTTGTTGATAGTGATAATTATCCAGAATATCTAAGGTTGTTCTGATTTGATGTTTGTAACTTTATATAGTATAATTTTTGCCAGACTGGATTATGGTTTTAGTAGTATTTTTAAGTCAATTGTATTTTTGTTTGTTGGCAAATGTACTGGATTTCATCCAGGTTTTCCATGCCTTATCCCTGTTTTTCATGAGCTGTTTAGTCTTCTTTGTTTGGCAGGGAGCTGAGTTTGATTTCAGTCTTTTATTCCTTATGGGTGCAGTCATTTTTAGAAATGTTGCACACAATAGTGCTACTGCTTTGTTTAAGTTGACTGTGTATTAATTTTAAGTTTTCAATGAAAGTGTCTTTTTGAAGGTGTAGAGACTGAAAGCAAGGCTCTAGTAATGTTGTTTTTGGTCATGAAAGTGGTGTCTTATTGGGGTCACTAAGTGTCGGGAATAGTAGTGTCATGGTTTATTTCATCTGGTTTATTTGTAAGGATCCAATTTAAGATGGACTTCCTATTGGTGAATTTGTTGTGTCTGGTAGGAGTACAGATAATTGAGGTAAACCCATGTAAGTTTATGGCATCTTGGTTGTCATTATCTATGGTTTGCCAATCAATATTCACGTCTCCTAATATTAGAATTTATTGCGAGATACTGGTTGATGTTCAGGAGAGAAATTATTAACCACTGTTTATGTTACTACCATGATATATGCGTAAACACCTATTATGCATTCATTTTTGAGATACAGAGCTCTATTTCCTAGGAAAAAACTATATTGGCAGGGGAAGTACTGAACTGCTATTGACCAAATGATTAGTTTCTTTGTTGCTTTAAAGAACTGGGAATTGCATGCCTCAGCACTAAGCTTGTCTGGGCTCAAAGATCACCTGCTCTGATTATTTACTTCACCAAATTGCTGAACTTCCACCAGAGAAGTGAATATATTTAACTAGATTACTGGTAATGTTGAACTTTTTACACCTGTAAACAAGTTTTATTGTTGCCTACGTCTGCTACACATTTGAGTTGTTTTGTGGGAGGAATAATCTTGGATGTACAATATTTAACATAATTCCATCCAGTAAACACTATTATTATTATTTTTTTTCAAAACAAGAAATGCTACTTTTAATAACAGTGCTTGTTGAAAACTGAATTGCTTTGTGACAAAATAAAACTTCACTGAGAATGGTGGGAAATCCTGACCCCCAAGGGGAAGTACAGAGCTGCTACTGATTGGCTGGTTATTTTTCCTGGTTAATTTAAACTGTTTGGACCTGTACACCTCTTTACTCTAATTGGTCTGGCTACACAGAGGTGTACATTGCACAGCAGCAGGGAGCACAATCAACAGATACACATTTTTTAAGTGTACCATGGATATAGTCTTTGTGTCACTGCTTTACACACTTTATTGGATAACTCCCTACTTTATTTATTCTTCTGACTTGTACCTTCAATCAACACCATTGAACAACAGGAAAACATCTACTTTATTTATCTCTTTCCACACTATCGTTAATAATCACTGCTTCTGTATTTATTACCCTAATAAGAGTCTAACCAGTTATTTTAAAACACCTGAAAAAAATTTCTTATTTCTGCTTCTCCTAAACATCTCAAACAACATTATTAATGAGTGTTGCTGTTTCTGATTACTGAACTAAATGAATAGCTCCTGTACCAAGTTCTGTGATAAGTGTGTACCCTAAGTAAACTGCTCTCGCATGTTATAGGATCATAGGAGGTTACTAGGCTATCAAACCGGATGTCATTTCAAGCCTAGTCGTTTCATCCCAGTGTAATACCAGGACTGTATTTATTAATGACTACCCATGTCCAGGAGGGATTGGGGTGATATTCTGGTAACTATTTACAGTGCTCCATCCACTCATCAAGGTTCCTTTTGAACAGTGTTCTTCTCAACCAGATAGTATGAAACTTCTCCTCTTTCATTCTCAGCTTCATAAAGAACCTTCAGAATCGTTTCTTCTAGTTTCTTTTGTTGAATTACATGACACATCGCCAGTACTATTTTAGCTCCTTATTGCTGCCCGCTCAGTATATACAAAGTCCAGTAAATTACGGGGCCTCAGTATGTCCTCAGATTGTCCACTGTCATCTTATTTGTCATGAGAGTTCCTGAGGCAATGCACAAACTGCCTCATCCTTTCTGATAGCCAGCTGTATCTGTCTCACACCAATAAAACATGGAAAAAGATTGTCAGCACCCACAGTCTCGCATTATACACATGCCTATTTTCAAAGAAAATAAGCTGTCTTATGCTGAGATACTTCATAAATCTCTACCTAAGCCCCAAAGCCCTCTTAGGCACAGCCATGGCATATGATTACCTCAGCAGCTCAATGGCAGTTTATTACCTGCATAGACACCATCATCTACCACAAGCACTCTTAAGGACAGTCATAAGTCTGATCCCCCAATCTCTTAAGGCCCATTCAGCCAGCAATCTGTGAAGATAACATCCTATCGATTCCTTTGTAAGACAATCTTATGCACCACTCACTAAGCTATGCAAGGTGGGGAATAACAGTGAGTTCTCTGACTGTTGCAAGGATGTGAATGTATAGGACGAAGCTCAATTCGCCTTAAGTACATAAATGAAATGGTTGCTGTACCTGGGGGAAAAGATGAATTTAGACACATATCCTCAGATTATATGAAGAAAGAATGGTGGAGGTTTTTGAATATGCATCTGTGAATGCTATGAAGCTAGTTTTGAGCAGCATCTTACCTTTGACAAAAATGGTGTCACAATACAATCAAAAAATGAATGACTAATAACTGATGATGTTTTCTCTGTCACTGCAAGAAATTTAAATGTCTGTCTGAAAGTAAATGGTTATCAGTCCAAACTGCTTTAACAGGGATAGCCTGCACCTCTTCCCTTAGGGATTGTGTACACGGAATAAAACTTTCTCTACCCCCAAAGTGTCTTTTAGGCAATGTCATTCTGAGATATCCTCTAACCTTACGAAGTCAAACCTGGATAATTCACAAGTATAGCAGCACAATGTTGGAAGCTTGAACAACAAACTGCCCTCCACAGAAGCCTCCCTGTCCCAGGAAATTAGCAACATCTACACTGTCAGTGAAATATGATTCAGTTGCATTGATAACACACTTTCTCTACCAGGTTACACTACCACATATTCAGACATGCCTCAAACAGTCTATCTGCTCCCCCATGGTGTTGTACCAATATTCCTTCAAATCTTCATGGGGAATTTCCTCCATATCCTGTTGGCTAGATATATGACATACTCCCATACCTTGGCAAATGACAGTATCCCTTCTATGTCATCCACTTCCACAAAGCATATCTAAACAATCTTGACTCCCTCATAGTAGAACCCAAGACCATTATTCGTTGGGATTTCAACTGCCCACCTATAAACTCGAATACCTGTACTGCCATAAATAAATATGCATCATGCTTTTTAGATGTCACTGCTACAATATCAAAGGACCAGAGAGACGTGTTCCTTACTATAAGCATGACTTTTTTGATGTGGTTGTCACAAATACTGCATCGCTATGCCCTTAACTTACAGTTATCCCTTCATTAGTGAAGTTTGGCCTCCAGTTGGTGATCTTTTCCATGAGAACACAGCCCAACATGCTCATAAACCCTGTTATCTTTAAAAATGTATCTGTGGCAAATGTTTTGCAACTAGATGGAGACCTGATGCAGTTCAAAAAGCCATCTTCTTAGGGTCTCTGTGACTTACACCACTGCTTCTGCTGAGAGCATCTGCACTCATCTCAATACCTGTGCTGAGATGTTGCTATTGATCTGCCACAAATACAGTGTCAAAAATTATACACTTGTAACTAAATAGTTTTAAATAAGGTGTGGGCATTCTGTTCTTTCTTTAAATATCTTGCTTTGAATTTATTGTGTTACTAGCGATTAGTGGTGCATTGTTTTTTTGATACAACTGGAAAATGTTTAATAAATGATTTGAAACAAGGATTGTTTAAGGCAGTAAATTATTTTGCTATACTTCTGTTACTATTTTTTTTTACTTACTGTGCCTTATCTGACTATCTTAAACCATTACTGCATAATTTCCCATCCATTCCTATGCCACACTGATGTGAAAAGCATTAAACAACGATGATGAAAGTTTTGCTTTTTGAGACATACTGTCAAAATTCTGCTGACAAGACTACCATGGATTCAAATTGTACTTCCCTGCTCACTTCTGAGTAGCATCAAACGGTCATCTAATGACATCATCATCCAAATGTAAAATGGTGTTTCCTCTTGGTTTTGTAGACCAACCACCCCACATCAAACTTTAATTAGCATTACCAAGACAAATATAACTTGAGTGATCTATCAAGGCTGTAGTTAATGATTAGCAAATATGAAATAATTATTGTAAACGCCATGTCAACATTATAGACTTAAAATTGCAGAGGAACTAATACAACTCAATGAAACAGAATTGTAAGGTTTTCACAAGGTATCACAAACTACATTTCCTTATATGCAGATCTAAATTCTAGAATCCCTAAGAGATGTCATGGTTACCACAGAGACGAGACAATGCAAGAAAGGTGCGATCTTGTCAAAGATTTTTGTCTCTTAAAAAATAGCTCCATTATATTCTATCATTTTTAAGTAGATTTACTGCCTTTATTTTCTACTAACTTGTTTCTGACATGGACAGTTCTTGTATACTGCTCTAAAAATAGCATTTCATAACTTTAAAAGGAAATGCATCATTTTTTGAATACCTCAGATGTCAATAAACTTATCTGTACCCAGAGTTCACACATTTGAAACAAATTAAAATAAAACCTGTCCAAATAATAAATGCAATCTATCATTTCTCTTCACTGCCATACCAGTACTCTCTCTTTGATAACTGCCTACCTTTGCAGCTTCTTCATTTTCACAAAGCAGTCCCTAGCAATGCATTTGTTTAAGAAAACATGAAAAAGATCAACTATCTTGACATTTCTAGGAATCGTTGTTTTCTAGGTTTCTTGCAAATGATGCAAAAATGTGATTCTCTAAATGGAATAAATAAATATGAAGTGAAACAGTGAACTCAACGGAAAAAAATGGACAATGGTGTCAGTGGTCCAGAATAGTAGAGCACAATGTTATTAGCATTCTTTGATAGTACAGCTGAATTATCTTTCATCTATTTATTTGTGCATCTTAGGGAATATCAATATAATGTTTCATAATGCAGCTGTAAATTCTGGTTATTTGACCATACACAGTAATTCATAGTTAGATACATATGACCAAGTAATCTTTTTTCCAGGTCATTTATTTAACAATCTTTAGGAGTTTGCATCAATGTTTACAAGATAACACTTCAGCTACCAGTCATGACATGTACCATATACCCTTATTAACCTGAGCTGCAGTCCCAGATTTACTTTTAATACAATGAAACCATATGTAGCTGTAAAGCAAAGCAAATCACTTTTCATAATCCTTGTTTAGCATCTATTGCAAGACTGCTTAGCAATAAAATGTATCCATAACTCTGAAGGACAAGTCCTGATTGATTTCTACGCTCATATATGTTAACTTATCAAGCATATCCAGTCCGAGTCAGTAGACCAACAAGTAGCACATGTGCCTTTGATGCAGAAAGATCAGAAGTCTGTAGGTCCTCTTCCCATCCCAGATGCAGTGATATATTTTCCAGCACTAACACAGGGCTGCAGCAATCCTGAGTTTGCCACCCTTGAGATGAGATGTTAAACTGATGCCATATCTGCCTGAGACAGTAGTAGCTGAGGTGGATGTAAAAGATCCAATGTCACTTATTGGAAAAAAATGTGTCTATGTCATATCATCAAATGGCCACATTGTCAAAAGTCATCTCATCGACGTGCAGGCCATTGAATCATTCTGAGATTGCGTTATGGTAGAGATCAGGAAATTTTCCCTTTTCCCCACTGTAGTGTGATCTCGGAGTTGTTGTATTTAATTAGCAGTAAGTGTTGGTGGGGGGGGGTTGACAAACTGCAATGTCGATGAGATGAAGTTCAACAATGTGGCCATTCAGTGTTATGACATGGACCAGAAAAAAAAGTAGAGGCTGATTTATTATTTACAAGTTATTTACACATTTTACTTTATTTATGTATTTTGCAACCCCATATCCATCCCACTCACATCATTTACAATTTAATCAGTAATTTTAGTACATACCTCTTTCATCACAGTTTCTTTCCCACAACCATTTTTTTATTTCTGCAAATTCATTTTTGCCCTGTTTTTGTCACACAACAGGTTTTCCTACCTTCTTTTTCACAATACTCAGATTGTAACAAATATTATATCCTATTTATCAATTTCTCTTTTATTTTTTATATTTACCATGAATACCATTACCACTTTAATTTCCTTGAACTTTTCCCAAAAAGACTTAATAATTTTACATTCAAAAAAGCAAAGTTCTGCAGATTCTTTACCTTGCAATCATAACACACTCTTTCTTCTATTACTTTATATTTAATATTTCCCTTATCAGCTAACTAAACAAAATTGTCAACAATAAGTCTCCAGCATTTACCTTCTTTCCTTTATCACATTCTATTGCCCGATGAATCATTCCGTGGACATAGAAGAAAACAATGTTGCATATTTTGTTTTCATATCACTCATTCCTTTACTCAGTACTTTCATCAATTTCAAATTTCCATAACTTTGCCTTATTTACATGTTATTTTTCCTGTTATCTCATTTATCCGTTCTTTTCCTTTTTTACATGTTTTCTTATCACTTTATAGCTTTTATATAACAATTTCCCATCATTTTATTCTCCCCATTTTCACGTTATTAATATCTTCAAATAGATGTACCGATGCCAGAAAAGCAATAGGATTATTCAGACCTAAATAGGACTCAATTCTGAATCCCATAGAAATCTGAAAAACATTTCTAGTAAATCCTTTTCCATTTTTCCTGGAAACATAGAAAACCCCTCCAACTTAAGTAAGATTACCCAAAATGCATGTTATTCACATTTATTATATGATGAATTAAAAATTTTCTGCCATGCCAACATTTTTCTTCATTTCTTCCACTTTCCACTGATTCAGTATCTTCTCATATTCCCCAAACTTAACCCCTAATATACAAATATTGTTTCTATTATAATAAATTCCATTATGTATTATTTTACCAACCCCCTTACTTTATCTTTAATCGGGCATAACAGATAAACTCTCACAGCTAGGCATCAACCCATATGTTACCAGATGGGTAGCTAACTGGCTCACTGATAGAACCCACTCAGTCAAAACAGGGGACACCATCTCTACTAGTAGACTCGTAACAAGCGGTGAACCCCAAGTATCGGTCTTGGGGCCGCTATTGATTGGGATATATTTTTCTGAGGTGCAAGCCAAAACCAATGGTCTTTGGCTGACCAATTTGGCAGATGACTGCAAGCTGGGCACTGTCTTAAATTCCCCCAGTGATGTGAACATCCTCCAAGAGGGCCTTACCCAAACTAATGACTAGTGCCAGAAGCATGGCCTCAAACTGAATGCCATGAAATGCATCATTATCTTCTATGGGGGAAATGGCATCCCCACTAATTATCACATTAATAACAACGTATTAAGCACACAATCAGCTGTGAGGGACTTGGCACCCAGTTGATAGCAACCTCACTTTTGACCACCATGTTGCCTCCATTGTATGGAAGGCTTTCTACGTGGCCCACCTCATAAATAAGGGGATTTCATCCAGGAACAAGGATGTCATAACATCCCTGTACTCCTCCCTTATCAGACCCATTATCGAGTACAGTGCCACCTTCAGCATGAACCTTGCCAAGCACATGCAGCAGATGGAGAGACTACAGAGGTTCCTGACCAGGACAATCCAGGGTCTCCAATGCCTGTCCTATACAGATAGGCTAAAAGTCCTGTCCCTCTACTCAGTCTCGCACAAACTGCTCAGAGGTGATCTGTGTCTGGCATACAAGGCCATCTCAGACCCAGCCTTGATGGAGTTGCTGCACATCCGTAAGTCAAACTCCACTCGCACAACCCGCACACAAGGCCATAACCTGGTCTGTGACATTAACAGAACTTTCTGGTGGGATAGATTTGTGTCACAAAGACTCCCCATCTGTGGAATAGACTCCCTCTCCATGTCAAGCAAAGTACCTCTCTAGCCCTCTTTATGATAAACCTGGACAACTGGATGGGAAACAAAAAATTCACCCCTGGATCCCACCTGTCTCCCTACTGGACAGGGGAATAGGTGCTGGCTTTGAGGGAACACAAATGAAATTCTTGGCTAGGCCTCCGAGCCTAGGATCATCCTATGAACCTATCAAACTTAAACCTGCTTTTTTAATAATGTTTTCCATTCTCAAAACCCTTGCATTCATCCCTCAATTGTTTTGCTACAATAACCAAATCATCTGCATAAGACAGACATACTGGTACCTCAGTTTCCTTTCCCATCTTCCAACATACTTTATCCATTTCTGACATAAATGTTTGAATAATTGCATTCATTGCTAGAACAAATATATACTTATTTAAGGGTATCTCTGCTTAACTTCCTTTCTTAACATGATCACTTTCCTCATCCATCCATTTCATTTTACTTTCACCCACAAATTCTCCCAACAAATGCTTAGATTCCACTGTTTAATAATTTCATATGATGCCATAATTTTCTGCAGTGCCTCCTATTTTTTGCCATGGTATTCTTCGGTCTGTTATACAGTATACTGACATTGTGATTCCACCAGGGTGGCTTGTTTTTGGAGTTCGAACCAAAAAAAAAGTTGAAGCACTCCAAAGAAAACTGTTAAATCCAATAAAAAAGTGCTAGGGCACGCTGGTTAGCAATCAGAAAGTTTATTCCACGAGAAGATAAAATCCACTCTGCGTGCTTCACTCGGGAAACAAAAATATCAGCAACAAGATGATATATAACTCGCCAAAGGAAATAAATTAACGCTCTTACATCCACACTACAAATATGCGTTTTCGTGACGAAAACCTCAACTGGCTTGAACTACCCAACTACCTCAGTTACCTACAACTCACCATTGCCCACAAACTCATCTTTAAACCTGCCAACTGCCCAGATCTTGATACTTCCATAAAACCTTACATTCCCAACCGCTCACTCAGATCCAAAAACCAAAATCTCCTTCAGGTCCACAAACCAACACAACCTCCTGGCCATTTGCTGCTGTCCCACTCCTTAGCTAAACAGTGCGACTCTCTCCCCACACACCTACACAACCTACCCAACCATACAGATTTCAAATCTCAGCTACTCTCTCAACTTTCTTCCAAATGGGAATGCCCTTGCAACCCTCCAACTTAACCCCCCCTCATTACACCTTGCACTGACTTATCCAACTATCTCTAATATTACTTCATCCCACCCAAAACAATCTCTCCCCTACCAAAAATATATATTATACTATACTCTCCAATCTGAAATATACTATTACCTCTCTATGCATAATATTCTCCTAACCTACTAATGGCTAGTAGCTATATATTTTAAAATGTTAAACCTACAAATGAGTTTATAACAAAAATATTCACTTTATGTAAATGTTGAAATTTCTGTACTTAATAATGTCTTTCATTTTTGTAACATTGTGACAGGCCAATTGCAAGTATCACAGAGCTTATCTTTAAATGTTTAATTAGCTGTATGAGCTATGTCTTTTTGTAACATGTGAAATGTAATTTGCAATTATTGTAGTGTTTGGGTAACAGAAAGTACACCCCTGGGATCACTTCATTGGCTCTGCTTGACAGAGGCTCAGTTAATTAATCAATGGGGCAGCGAAGGCCGACACACTCTGGCTAGGCTTATAAATGCCCTCGGGCAGAGAGCCTAGTACCTACCTACCTATGACGTTTTCTCGCTGGGCCTCCACTGAAAACAGGATTTTCTTGGCCCAGTGGACTTCCCCGGTCATCAAACTTATATAAAATTAAAAAAATGTTTACAAAATCCAGAGATCTCTATTCCTTTATGTTTGGTGTTGTATATAATTACCAGTTAATAGTGGGGTAAGTAAAGTTGTCCATGAATATGGTATTGGGTTGGATAGTGAGCGTTTCCCATAAGTTTAAATACATGGCGTGGATTTCCTGGGATATAGATGGGGGCATATAGCTTGCATGGAAGTAGTATTGGATTTTGCCTATGCTGATATGAATATGGAAAAGATCAAGTGTACCATCCTGCTTGACTAGCCTTGAGGTATATTGTTAATGTAAATCAATACACTTCCACCTTTAGTACCTGTCTATGTAGTAGCTGGTCAAGATGTGTGGAAGGCACTATAACCTTGCACTGTCAGTCTGCTGTCCCTGGCTTTAAACCATATCTCAGTGACTGCATAGACAGCATTCTCCGGGGTGAAGAGAGCTTCTAGTTAGGGGAGTTTCTTGTTTAGACTCCTAGCATTGAACAGTAATAGCTTTAGATTTGCTATGTTGGAAGTACTTTCAGTCTGGCATTGCCCAAAAAGGCATTATGGGGAACAATATTTTAGCCAATATTTGAATGCCTAGAAGTGATAGGTGCAGACCATCCCTGGCATTGCAGTGTGGTCTGTTGACCATCTCCTTCCATGTTGACATATAATGCACCCCCTTAGAATGACACCAGAAACTAAGCCAATTATTAAAGTCAATCAGCTTTTGTTCGTATTGTGGCATCATCCTTGAAGAAGGTAAAATGCTGCTCAGTGCTAGGCTCATACTAGCCTGGGACATGTATTCCGAAAGGTCCATGATGACTCTCTTCATATAGTCAAAGGAAGTATGCCTCAGGTAATTTATACCCATATAGACTATGACTGTATTATACTGGTACTTGTGGTCCAGTGATTTGAGTGCTTATATAATTTGATGGATCTTGGCCCTGATAAGCAACTGACTGTGACATTCTTCTTAGTCAGCCTGGTGAGAGGGACATCAGTCTGTCTTACAACGGAGGCTCCACTGATCAGAATATTGGACTGTGTGGTGGTTTCCCTCATCGGCTTAAAAATAGAAACACCACGAGATTTGGCTGTATGTGTTGATGTGGGTGTTGTTTTGAAAGAGTGCATTTTGCACTGCTGAGGAAATTTGCTGTGTGTTCTTCATCTGGAAGGTCTTTTGTGTTTAGGAAGATTACATTTAAGTGTCTCAGCATATGTGGGTGTATCTGTCTGCTTTGTTTCCACACACCCCTCTCTTACATCCCTTTTCTCATACATATACTGTGCCATACATTTCAAGTTTTCTTTTGTTTAGATTTTAACTGTCATTTTTCAACCTTCGATAGTTTTTTTTTCTCACTGTACCTCAATTTTTTTTACATAAAAATAGGAAAATGACTTATTTTTGTCTTTTCAAATAATACTCTTTCTTCATTATATTTATATAATTCCATTTCTTCTTCAAGACTTCACTCTGCCCTTTCTCTACTACTTTCCATATTTTTTACTTAGTATACATCATTTTCCTTCTTCCATTGCTTTCTCTCTAATTTTATGCATATTTTTTTAAACTTTTCATTATACACCATTCACTACATTTTCAAACTGCCATAAAAATGGCTTCATTTTCTTATGTCAACTGTCCTCTTTCTTTTTAGGTCATTCCATTACTGCATTTGTTTCATGTCAGTCTACTGAACCATTTCCCTCTTTTACTATATTTTCATTCTGTCCTGTTACTGCCAATAGAGCCTAAGTATCTGAAAACTTTGTTTTGATAATTCCATCTTTTATTTCTTTCTTTTCACCTGCAAACAATATATAACAACTAACCCTATCTTATAATTATATTCTCTCTCTCTACTTGTTCATAACTTACTATTATTTACAGCCTCTCTAAACATTTTTACATCTTGTGCTTTTTCACTGGTTTCATTTCTTAGATTACAATTAAAGTCTCCCACCACCATAAGATCCTTTTATTATCATACAACACTGCAATACCTGAGATGTATCATTCACTATAGTACACACTATTTTTCTCTTCCACATCATCAAAAATCCAGCCCTTTTCCTTTTATCTGTATATTTTGTCAGGTAAACAAATTATCTCTGCATCTACTTTTCACACCATTCATTCGTCTATATCTTTTCAAGCTATTAACATTGAGAGTAATATACTTATATTAAAGTTTTCCTTTTTTTTTCCCAGCTCATTTTTCGGCCTACTTTTTCACTCCTCAACCTTTCACTAACAAAACAATTCACCTTTTTTTCTGATTTAGCACTCACACCTCACCCTTTTACTACTTATTTTGTTTCTAATACCCAGCATTTGTTTTCCATCGTTATATGTGTTTATTTTTCATTTATTATAGGTTCATAGGTGATTTCTAGGCTAACAACCACAAGGGCCTTTTTAAGCCTAGCCATGCATCCCAAATCTCTGACAAGTTCTGATACCCTTGATAAATGTAAGCATGGGCCTGGGAGGGGGGGGGGGGGGGGGGGGGGGGGGGGGGGGGGGGGAAAAAAAAAAAAAAAAAAAAAAAAAAAAAAAAAAGTCCTATTTCAACAAGTTTCATTTATGTAATGTTGAAATTTCTGTACTGTAATAATGTCTTTATTTTATGTAAAATTAGCTATATAACACCAGACTCATCTGTCATCCAATATGCAGATGACTCAACAATCATCTGCTCAGCCTTCTCCCCCTCCGAGCTCCTAGCAAAAACCTAACTAGCCTTCTCCAAAACAGAAACCTGGATGCAGTCTAACCATCTAGCAATAAATGCAAATAAAACCAAACTAATGTTTTTTTTCCCTTACCAAAAACTCCATCATTGACAAATCCACATTCACCATACAGAGCCAAAACAACACCCTTCTTGAAATCGTTCCCAACACCAAGCTTCTTGGCATCACTATTGATGAAGAACTAAAATTTGACACCCACATCCACTCCCCAATCAAGAAAACCCACCAAAAGTTAAGTCTCCTCTACAGGCACAACTGCTTCCTATGCCCCTCTACCCATCCAACTCTTGCATCCACCTTCCTACTCCCCTCTCTTATGTATGATGCCCCTCTTTTCACCAAACTCCATCTTTGCCTACAGTCCAAACTTGAATCTTGCTACCACAAGATCTCCAAATTTGCAACCAATTCAAAAAACTCATCCCACTTCTGCCACTTCCTCCTCACCCTCAACTGGCTTGAACTACCCAACTACCTCAGTTACCTACAACTCACCATTGCCCACAAACTCATCTTTAAACCTGCCAACTGCCCAGATCTTGATACTTCCATAAAACCTTACATTCCCAACCGCTCACTCAGATCCAAAAACCAAAATCTCCTTCAGGTCCACAAACCAACACAACCTCCTGGCCATTTGCTGCTGTCCCACTCCTTAGCTAAACAGTGCGACTCTCTCCCCACACACCTACACAACCTACCCAACCATACAGATTTCAAATCTCAGCTACTCTCTCAACTTTCTTCCAAATGGGAATGCCCTTGCAACCCTCCAACTTAACCCCCCCTCATTACACCTTGCACTGACTTATCCAACTATCTCTAATATTACTTCATCCCACCCAAAACAATCCCTCCCCTACCAAAAATATATATTATACTATACTCTCCAATCTGAAATATACTATTACCTCTCTATGCATAATATTCTCCTAACCTACTAATGGCTAGTAGCTATATATTTTAAAATGTTAAACCTACAAATGAGTTTATAACAAAAATATTCACTTTATGTAAATGTTGAAATTTCTGTACTGAATAATGTCTTTCATTTTTGTAACATTGTGACAGGCCAATTGCAAGTATCACAGAGCTTATCTTTAAATGTTTAATTAGCTGTATGAGCTATGTCTTTTTGTAACATGTGAAATGTAATTTGCAATTATTGTAGTGTTTGGGTAACAGAAAGTACACCCCTGGGATCACTTCATTGGCTCTGCTTGACAGAGGCTCAGTTAATTAATCAATGGGGCAGCGAAGGCCGACACACTCTGGCTAGGCTTATAAATGCCCTCGGGCAGAGAGCCTAGTACCTACCTACCTATGACGTTTTCTCGCTGGGCCTCCACTGAAAACAGGATTTTCTTGGCCCAGTGGACTTCCCGGTCATCAAACTTATATAAAATTAAAAAAATGTTTACAAAATCCAGAGATCTCTATTCCTTTATGTTTGGTGTTGTATATAATTACCAGTTAATAGTGGGGTAAGTAAAGTTGTCCATGAATATGGTATTGGGTTGGATAGTGAGCGTTTCCCATAAGTTTAAATACATGGCGTGGATTTCCTGGGATATAGATGGGGCATATAGCTTGCATGGAAGTAGTATTGGATTTTGCCTATGCTGATATGAATATGGAAAAGATCAGGTGTACCATCCTGCTTGACTAGCCTTGAGGTATATTGTTAATGTAAATCAATACACTTCCACCTTTAGTACCTGTCTATGTAGTAGCTGGTCAAGATGTGTGGAAGGCACTATAACCTTGCACTGTCAGTCTGCTGTCCCTGGCTTTAAACCATATCTCAGTGACTGCATAGACAGCATTCTCCGGGGTGAAGAGAGCTTCTAGTTAGGGGAGTTTCTTGTTTAGACTCCTAGCATTGAACAGTAATAGCTTTAGATTTGCTATGTTGGAAGTACTTTCAGTCTGGCATTGCCCAAAAAGGCATTATGGGGAACAATATTTTAGCCAATATTTGAATGCCTAGAAGTGATAGGTGCAGACCATCCCTGGCATTGCAGTGTGGTCTGTTGACCATCTCCTTCCATGTTGACATATAATGCACCCCCTTAGAATGACACCAGAAACTAAGCCAATTATTAAAGTCAATCAGCTTTTGTTATTGTGGCATCATCCTTGAAGAAGGTAAAATGCTGCTCAGTGCTAGGCTCATACTAGCCTGGGACATGTATTCCGAAAGGTCCATGATGACTCTCTTCATATAGTCAAAGGAAGTATGCCTCAGGTAATTTATACCCATATAGACTATGACTGTATTATACTGGTACTTGTGGTCCAGTGATTTGAGTGCTTATATAATTTGATGGATCTTGGCCCTGATAAGCAACTGACTGTGACATTCTTCTTAGTCAGCCTGGTGAGAGGGACATCAGTCTGTCTTACAACGGAGGCTCCAATGATCAGAATATTGGACTGTGTGGTGGTTTCCCTCATCGGCTTAAAAATAGAAACACCACGAGATTTGGCTGTATGTGTTGATGTGGGTGTTGTTTTGAAAGAGTGCATTTAGCACTGCTGAGGAAATTTGCTGTGTGTTCTTCATCTGGAAGGTCTTTTGTGTTTAGGAAGATTACATTTAAGTGTCTCAGCATATGTGGGTGTATCTGTCTGCTTTGTTTCCACACACCCCTCTCTTACATCCCTTTTCTCATACATATACTGTGCCATACATTTCAAGTTTTCTTTTGTTTAGATTTTAACTGTCATTTTTCAACCTTCGATAGTTTTTTTTTCTCACTGTACCTCAATTTTTTTTACATAAAAATAGGAAAATGACTTATTTTTGTCTTTTCAAATAATACTCTTTCTTCATTATATTTATATAATTCCATTTCTTCTTCAAGACTTCACTCTGCCCTTTCTCTACTACTTTCCATATTTTTTACTTAGTATACATCATTTTCCTTCTTCCATTGCTTTCTCTCTAATTTTATGCATATTTTTTTAAACTTTTCATTATACACCATTCACTACATTTTCAAACTGCCATAAAAATGGCTTCATTTTCTTATGTCAACTGTCCTCTTTCTTTTTAGGTCATTCCATTACTGCATTTGTTTCATGTCAGTCTACTGAACCATTTCCCTCTTTTACTATATTTTCATTCTGTCCTGTTACTGCCAATAGAGCCTAAGTATCTGAAAACTTTGTTTTGATAATTCCATCTTTTATTTCTTTCTTTTCACCTGCAAACAATATATAACAACTAACCCTATCTTATAATTATATTCTCTCTCTCTACTTGTTCATAACTTACTATTATTTACAGCCTCTCTAAACATTTTTACATCTTGTGCTTTTTCCCTGGTTTCATTTCTTAGATTACAATTAAAGTCTCCCACCACCATAAGATCCTTTTACTATCATACAACACTGCAATACCTGAGATGTATCATTCACTATAGTACACACTATTTTTCTCTTCCACATCATCAAAAATCCAGCCCTTTTCCTTTTATCTGTATATTTTGTCAGGTAAACAAATTATCTCTGCATCTACTTTTCACACCATTCATTCGTCTATATCTTTTCAAGCTATTAACATTGAGAGTAATATACTTATATTAAAGTTTTCCTTTTTTTTTCCCAGCTCATTTTTCGGCCTACTTTTTCACTCCTCAACCTTTCACTAACAAAACAATTCACCTTTTTTTCTGATTTAGCACTCACACCTCACCCTTTTACTACTTATTTTGTTTCTAATACCCAGCATTTGTTTTCCATCGTTATATGTGTTTATTTTTCATTTATTATAGGTTCATAGGTGATTTCTAGGCTAACAACCACAAGGGCCTTTTTAAGCCTAGCCATGCATCCCAAATCTCTGACAAGTTCTGATACCCTTGATAAATGTAAGCATGGGCCTGGGAGATGAACCATTTACAAGTTACCTGTTTGCATCAGAGACATAGGTGGTAAACCAGGGATGAATTTCCAGTTTCCCATCCACTTGTCCATGTTGCACTTAAATTGGAATTGGGAGGAACTCTGCTTCACATGGATGGGGAGCCTGTTCCATAGACTGGGTAGTGTTAGGGATACATGCCTATCTCTCCAGCAGGTCCTATTTATATCACAGGCAAGGTTTAAGTATTTAGAACAGGTAATTCTGGTACTGTTTGTTTTGTGGATAAGCAGAAGGTCCATCAGAGTGGGGTCTGACAATGCCCTGTATGCCAGGCATAGATCTCCCCTCAAAGTCTGTAGGAGGTAGAATACAGGGATAGGGCCTTGAGGCAGTCTGCACTCGACACATTACTTAGGCCCTGTATTTTTTTTAGTGAGGAACCTCTGTGGATGTTCCATTTGTTGGATATGCCTAGTTAGGTACATACCAAAGGGGGCATTGTACTCAATGATAGGTCTGATGAATGACAGTGGAACAATGAATTCCTTGGACATAGATGCCATACCTTCGTTTGTAAGTTGCACAACATAGAATGATTGCCACACCACTGTAGACACGTGATGATCAAAGGCTAGATTACTATCTATGTGTGTCCCTAAGTCCCTGACTACTGGGTCATCTCTAAGGGGTGTGTTGTCAATATGATAGTTACCAGAGATGGATGACTTCCCAAAGGATACTATTACGCATTCCCTGGCATTTAGTTTTAGTCCATGACTCTGACACCAGTAGTTTGTCTGTCTCAGCCCCTCCTGGAGAACATTTGTGTTAGTGTTGGATTCAATGACCGCTCCTAATTTGCAATCATCTGCAAATTTAGTCAGCCAGAGAACAATGACATTGGTCTTGACTTCTGTGCTGAGAAGTAAATGCCAAAAAGGAGCATTCCAAGGACTGATCTCTGAGGGACTCCACTTGTGACTAGCCTCTTTGTAAAGGTGGACTACCCAATTCTAACTTCCTGGGTCCTATCTGTGAGCCAGTTGGCTATCGACCAGGTGACATACGGGTTTGTACCTAACCTCTTCAGTTTGTCAACAATGCCAGAGTGGGATATTGTGTCAAATGCCTTGGCCAGGTCAAGGTAGGTAGTGTGAACAATTCTGACCTCATCCATTGCTTTGGTGACCTTCTCAAAGAAGTCCACTAGTTTGAGTAGGCATGATCTGCCCTTGACGAAAACAAACTGGGTTGGGTGCAGTGTCTGGAGATTCACTATATCTATGTTTGCATCTCCATGATAATTATTTCCATGGCTTTACATATAAGACTAGTAAGACTTATGGGTCTGTAGTTTCCAGGGTCTGTAGATGGCCCACCTTTGTGCAGAGGGATGACTGTTGCTTTTCTCCATTCATGAGGCATGAAGCCTGTTTGGAGGCTACAGTTAAATAGCAATTCCAGAGCCCCTAAGAGGTCATATTTCATGCTATTTAGAAGGCATTCTGGGATATTGTCTGGTCCCATTGATGCAGTGTTCTTGGTTTGAGAGAGAGCATTAAGGACCTGTTCCCTAGTGATAGTAGGCAGAGTATTTGATGATAGTTCCTGAAGGAAGGTTGAAGTGGGAGAGAGAAGTAAAGTTGGAGCTGAATCTATCCGCCAGGAGGTTTGGTATATCTTCTGGCTCAGTATAGCTGGCTTCATTTACAATGAGCTCTGCACACAATTGTGTATTGCCTTTGAGGTTGCGGACATAGCTAAATAATGCTTTTTGGTTGTCCTTGGCCTGGGAGGTCAAACTTACCTCATATTTGACTTTAGTAGACTTTATTTGTCCTCTGAGTTGTTTGTTTAGTTTAATGAGAGTGCTTTTATCCTGCTTGGTGTTGCACCTTCTAATTTTTGCTATGATTTTCTTCCTCCTGTTATACATACGATTGATTTTGTGATTCTACCAGGGTGGCTTGTTTTTTTGAGTTATTTCTGTACTTCTTCCTAGTGAGTACAGCTGCTGTACAGGGTTTCTGTGAACAGTTCTGCATAAGCAGAAGTGTTCTCAGGGTTTATAGGAGCTTGAAATTTTGCCAGGTTCTCACTTAATAGCAGAAGTTTAGCCTTAGAATAGTTTCTAAGTATTCCTGGTTTAGCTGGGGGTCCAGGTTTTATTTTTACTTCAAAGGAGACCATCTTGTGGTCTGACCTTACCAGGAAAGGCATTATAGTAGGGGGTGTGCAGCACTCTCCTATATTAGTGAGAACCACATCCAGTATGGTTGCACTCCTGGTTGGTGTATTGGCTATCTGGTCCAGGAAGTTTGTGTTTACAAAATCCAGGAATCTCTGTGCATGTACGTTTGATGTTGTACAGGATTCCCAGTTAATAGTGGGGTAATTAAAGTCACCCATGAATATGGTATTGGGTTGGATGATTAGTGTTTCTAATAAGTTTAAATACATGGTATGGGCTTCCTGGATCATAGAGGGGGACCTATAGCTTGCAAGGAAATGGTATTCAATTTTACCTATAGTGATTTGAATATGGAGGAGCTAAAGTGCATTGTCCTGCTTGAACTGCCTTGATGTATATTTATTTCTGATGTAAATATAGACACCTCCACCTTTAGTCCCTGCCTGTGAAGTAGCTGGTCTAAATGTGTGGAAGGCATTATAACCCTGCACTGTTGGTGTGCTGTCTGTGGCTTGTCCCTGCCTGTTAAGTAGCTGGTCTAAATGTCTGGAAGGCATTATAACCCTGCACTGTTGGTGTGCTGTCTGCGGCTTTAAACCACATCTCAGAGACCACACAGACATTAGCATTCTCTAGGGTAAAGAGAGCTAACAGGGAGTGGAGTTTTTTGTTTGGCTCCTAGCATTGAGCAGTAATACCTTTAGATTTTCTTGGTTTTGACTTTCTATGTCAGAAGTACTTCCAGTTTGGCATTGCCTAAAAAAGACACTATGGGGGAAGATAATATTTTATCTAATATTCGAAAGCCTAAAGGGGAGAGGTGCAGACCATCCCTGGCAAAGCAGCGTGGTCTGTTGACCATCTCCTTCCATGCTGACAGATATTGCACCTCCTTAGAATGACACCATAAACTAAGCCAATTAATAAAGTCAAGAGAAAAATGTTAGCACCAATCCTAAGAAGAAAAGCAAGCCACATCCTTTGTTCGTATTGTGGCATCATCCTTGGAGAAGACAAAATGCTGCTCAATGCTAGGCTCACACCAGCCTGAGACACATATTCCAAGAGCTCCATGATGTCTCTCTTCATATAGTCTAGGGAGGTACATCACAGGTCATTTACTCCCACAAGGGCTATGACTGAGTGATATTGGCAACTGTGATCCAGTGACCTGACTGCATGCGCAATGTGGTGGATTCTAGCCACTGATAAACAGCTGACCGTAATTTTCTCCTTACTCAGCCTAGTGAGAGGGACAACAGTGTGTCTCACAATGGAGTTTCCAATGACTAGAATGTTGGATTGTGTGGTGAATTTGCCTTATGGGCTTAGAGGTAGAGGCTCCATGAGATGTAGCTCTATGTGTTAATATGGGTGTTTTTCTGAAAGAGTGCATGTGGGACTGCTGAGGGTATTTCTTATGTGTACTTTGTCTAGGAGGTTTTTGTGGTTTATGAAGGTTACATGTAAGTGCTTCAGTATATGTGGGTCTATATGTTTGCTTTGAATTGTGCATGATGGGTGCAGCTTGTGTACTACTGACAACCTTATTGACATTAGGAGTACTTTTATGTGAGAGCTTTGCCTCCGGTGACATTCAGTAAATACATCTCTCACATTTGTTTGAGGATTAACTGGTTGTCAGTAAACATGAGATGATTTATGCATTACCTCAGGATGCCCATATCCACCGAGCCAGTAACGGAGACTGTAGGAAAGTTTATATCCATGGCAACAAACCCTTTTTTATTGATTAGACTGTTGGAGTGAGAATATCAGTCACTGTCAGGAGTATCCGGTTTGCAACTATGTGGACAGTGCCTGTCACAGCAAACTAGATGTCCTCTGTGCAACTAGATATTGGAGAAATTTCAATTGTGCTTTTATAGGAAAAATGTCACAAAAGGTGTCTGGGTCTGTACAGAGCACTGCCAAACACTTGAGGGGAAAATAATACAAAGAACATGAAAATTTAAGGATGAAGTATGTAGGCAGATATTCTGAAGTTAGAAACAAATCAAGAAGTATTTACTGGAAACAAAGAATTAGCTTGTCAAGAATGATGAAAAGAGGGAGTCACATGAATAACTACTGCCTGGCTACTACTAATGCTGGTCTCAGCACAGCTTCACTCTGTTGGGATACAATGCTCCTTTGCTTCTTCTCTCAACAGAAGCAAAATGTTAGCATTGATCCCAAGAAGAAAAGCAAGCCACAGCCTATTTGGTGATCCACAGTCTTGTCGCAGATGATGCAAGGATCTTTAGGCTTGTAGCCTTTTTCTGGTAGATGCCTCAAATAGCAACCAGACCAATCAGGTATGTTAATCACAGACACTCACCCTCCAACAGAAAGAGTCAGGAATCAATGCACTCTACTCCTACTCTCACCAAAATCAGAATATAAGCACAGATGCCAAGCTGTCATCTAAAAAGCAGTTATTAGGCTTTCTGGTGATCGGCAGTCTCCAGGAAATAATGTTGCTGTACTCCTCCTCTCACCACGAGAAAACAGAAGCACTAATCCCAAGATAACTACTGAGAGGCAGAATGTGGGCTGTCCAATAACTGGTGGCCTTGCAATAGCTGCTTAAAGGTAAGATGAAAAAAAATGGTTTATCTTAAACACTGCAGTGTGCACTAAGCAGTTAGATATGAAAGTGGGTAACTTAAGTTTTCCTGTCTGAAAAGTTAGGTTTTAGTGGACAGTCACTATTTTTAAAAGAGCAAGAGAGGCTGAAAGGGGTGGGCACTTTTATATTCTGGTACTATGGAATACAGTAAGACGGCCAATAAATGTAAATAGTTGAAGTGGAGTGATTTCACAAAATGATACTTTTGTGCTTACTCACACCAGCAGTAAAAGCAGAGAGGAAACAAGATATATGGTCAAATTAACATAAGGGGCAGGCAACTAGAAAGACAGTGGTGTTTATGAACAAAACAGTAACAGGGTGGGAAAAATGTCTGTCTGACTCACAAGAGACAGAGCTGTGGTCTCTCTTCAAGTTTTAATATGCAATGCTTAAAACCAGTTACTCCACTGGTCAGACTAGCCCCCCTCTGTATCCATACCATTGTTTATATCACCTATCTTTCTATCAAATCCTCACTGACAAATATTTTGCCCATTACCCCACTCTACTCCATTGTCTCCAGTTCTTCTGGTTCTGCTTCATCTATTATTTACTGTTAAAAAATCATACAGAACACCTTATGCCATGATATTCACCTCAAAAGCATTGTTTTGCTTCTGAATTGCATTTATTTTCTCTTTTTCCACTCACATTCTCCATCTTAGATTCAGTGATCACCAGTAGCAGCCCTCTGTTGCTACCTGGTTATCATCTAACAGAGAATCCTCTAAAAAAACAGAAAGTTGCCAGACACCATCCCCCATTCTGGAATTATAGCTAAACTCACTAAACTAGGTATAAATCCCTACATCACAAGATGGGTTGCCAACTGGCTCACTTGCAGAACCCAGACTGTAAAAGTTGCAGACTCCAAATCTGACTCCAAACCAGTGACAAGTGGAGTACCACAAGGTTCAGACCTGGGACTGCTCCGTTTGGTATCTACTTCTCTGAAGTACAAGCTAACACAGAAGGCCTCTGGCTAATGAAGTTCACAGATGACTGCAAACTAGGAGCCATAGTTGAGTTACCAAATGATGTGGACATCCTACAGAAGGGCCTCACTGAGACAGATGCCTGGTGTCAGAGGCATGGCCTTAAGCTCAATACCAAAAAGTGCAGTCATCCCCATAGGTAAAAACTCTGTACCCATGAACTACCACATAAACGGCAGTCTACTTAATGCCTAATGTGTGATAAGAGACCTTGGGACCCAGGTGGACAGTAGTCTCTCCTTTGATAATCACATCGCCACAGTAGTCAGGAAATCCTTCTATGTGGCACACCTCATCACAAAAGGGTTCTCATCCAGGAAAAAAGAGGTCATTGTTCCCCTCTACTGGGTACTCATTAGACCCATTATAGAGTACAACGCTCCTTTTGGAATGTACCTTACAAGACATCTGCAGCAGCTGGAAAGGCCACAGAAGTAGTACCTCACAAAGAGGATTACTGGCCTCATACAGATGCTCTACACTGACCGTCTCAAAAAACTCCAGCTTTATTCTGTAGCATATTGCCTATTCCATGGAGATCTCTGCCTAACATATAAAGCTATGTTAAACCCAGAGCTACTGGACATGCTACACCTAAAGAAATCCCAATCCCTCCAAGCTGCATGCTCTAGGGACCTAAACCTTGTCACCACAATAAACAGGACATGCTGGAGGGATAGATTTCTGTCCCAGAGACTTCCTATACTCTGGAACAAGCTACCCACCTATGTCAAGCAAAGTTCCTCATTAGCACTCTTCAGGAAAAATCTTGATGAGTGGATGGGAAATAGGAAATACACCCCGGGGATCAATTCTGTGGCTCTGCTCGACAGGGGCACAGGAAATCAACTTTCTTGGGTGGCGTAAGCCAGGGCACCTTGTTGGCTAAACTTACATAGGCCCTTGGGCCGATAGCCTAGTACCTACCTATGAACCTATGCCCTGGCCAAAGATTCCCTAGTACTATAAAGACCACCTTGGGCTTCCCCTGAAGAAAGGCTACTTGCTTATTGAATAACCTGGCCAACAGAATGATACGTAAATAAATAAATACATTCATCACCCACTACATACTTCTGCCTGCAGTTTTCCTTCATTTAACACTTTGCAGAAAACTACTTTTTCTTCCATCTCCATTTGCTTGTAAAACGCATACCTTACTCCTTCTAATCCAAGTGCTGACTCTTTTCTCCCTTCTTTTATTTATCCTTGAGTTTCTTCCATAGCAATCTCATTTCCCAGGTCTGTCTTAGTACATTCAGACATTTTTAACACACTACTGCTACTTCCCATCTTCTTCCTTTTCATATAGTGTATTTACACGTCTTTCTAATTCTCCTGTTTTGTTCATATCTTACAATAACCTCTTCTTCATTTATCACATTCATTCTTACTTCTTTTACTCTAATTTGCAATACTTCCTACTGTTTTACCTTTAAAAATATGTTCACAAATAAAACGTTTTCAATTTCTACGTGAAGCTCTTCTATTTCTTTACATTTTTGTACATTTATTTTCTCATTTTTTAATTCTATTTCTACCAATAAAAGACATTTGTATACTTCTGTTAAACATTAGAAGCCATGCAGACCACTTTACAGAAAAGTCACATATCTCATACGTTCTTCCCATCAATTCTTTCTCTTCAGCTTCATTTCTTCTCCCTTATTGTTCATCAGTTAAAATTCTTTATTCCTTTTTCCATCTTTTTATTACCTCTTCATTCACATCTATTACTGTCCACAAAGCTCTCTGATCAAAATACTCAGCAATTTCCATACCTCCTTCAATCTCTTCCATTCCATTAGAATATTTTAAATAATGCACCCCTGTTTTCCATGTTTTAAATATCCTTCTCTGAGAAGTCTGTTCTTTTCCCCCCATCTTCAGACTTCCATATTTTATAATCTCTCTGCTTTCATTCCCTTTCTCCTTCTTTAAATTATGGTTAATCCTATCATAAGGTTAATAAACAAAACATTTTCTGTCATATTTGTATAAGCATATATTCCAACTAATCTTACATACCATTCTCCTTTCCTCATACCACACATTACCATCCTATTAGTACTGTAACATCTATAATTATATTTATTAATTTCTTATCAAAATTGCTATACCTAAACATCCCTCATTTTCTACAGACAATAGATTCATAGGTAGTTACTAAGCTATCAGCATAAAAGCATTTTTAAGCCTAGACAAATTTACCCCAAATTTACTAAAATATTGCCAACATGTCAACCCCTAAGGAATTTTATAGTTGCGATATAGGCTTATGCACACCAAGCATTAACAGGCTGTGCCTGTCCATTAGAGACACAGATGACAAACCAGGGATGCATTTGAAATTTCCCATCTATTGGTCCAAGTTACATTTGAATAAGGTTACGGATGAGCTTTCTTTCACATGGATGCAATACCTTTTCCAGAGAAGGTGCAATATCTGAGACACATACCTGTCCCTCCAGCATGTCCTCTTTATGTCACACACAATGTTTAGATCTTTAGATCAGGTTTTCTAATTGTTTTGCTGATGTGCAACATATCCATCCATGTGAGATCAGAGGATGCCTTGTAGGCCTGACATAAATCATGCACAGCAGGCTGTAGGACACCAAGTACCAGGATAGGTCTTTGAGACTGTCTGCAGAGGACATGTTGTTTGCTCCCTATATTCTTTCTGTGAGGAAACACTGGGGTTTCTCAAGCTGTTGCAAGTGTCTGTCATGTCTTTGCTGAAGGGTACGTTGTGTTTGTTGACTGGTCCAATGAGAGCAGAGAAGAGTGGAACAATGACTTCCTTGGACCTGGAAGCCATGTCCTTACTTATAAGTTGGGCAACACAGAATGCTTTTCTCACCACAATGGGCATATGGTGGTCAAAGGATAGGTTACTGTCAACATGTGTTCCTTACAATGTCTCACTTCTTTTTAATAAATTTTTAACACCTTTTATCGGATAAACATGTAGCTTGTGCGTTCACCTTCTTACAAAATTCAGTTACCCTTAGTCCCCTGATTTCATGTCTGGTACTGTTCATATTAGCACTTAATATTGTTATGTCTTCCCTTTCCTTTCTTTGCTTTTTTCCCCTATTATTTTTTTGGCTTCTTCTTACACTTCCTCCTACTGACTTTTCATTATTTTGTTCTTGCTTTTCTCCTGCATCAAACATTCCCTCCTCTCCTTCCTTGCTTCCCAATAGTTCAAACATATTTTCTTCCTGAATAGCATTGTTATTTTTAATGCTGGTTCAGAAATAAATACTACTTCTGTGGTCAAGGACTAAAGCTCTTTAGTTCTTTGTCTGTGGTATAATATAAGATCTAACAAGTGGCTTGATACAAAAAGAAGATCTGATCCCAGGAATTGCAGACCCATCAGTCTGACAAGTCTAATGTGCAAATCCATGGAAAGAATTATCATGGCAACCTAATGACACTGGACCCATCTCAGATTGGCTTTAAGGAAAGACCTTTCCTAATGTACCTGGTAGACTTCTATGAGCGGGTCACCAGAGATATGGATTGGGGGAAAATGGTGCTTAGTGCCTAGCTTGACCTGGCCAAAGTGTTTGATACAATTCATCACTCAGGTATTGTTGAGACACACTCAGAACTAGGCATTAATCCCTACATAATTAGCTCAGTTGTCAGATGGCTCACAGATACAACCCAAGAATCAGTAAGCTCTGTGAGACTATCTCCAACAAGTGACTGGTCATCAGTGGAGTATCCCAGGGTTCTGTGTTGGGCCCACTCATGTTTGGCATCTACTTCTTGGAAGTCAAGGCTAATGTCATAGGCCTCTGGCTGAACAAGTTTCAAATGACTGTAAATTGTAAACTATCATAGGTTCCCCCATGACACTAACATCCTACATGAGATCTTAACACAAGCAAATGTCTGATGCAAAAGCCATGCATTTAAACCCAAGGCAAAGAAATGCATTATAGCGCTCTTTGGGCAATGGTGAAGAGAAGCTAATTACTTTATCAATAAAATACTCCTAATAGTTAACCTGATAGCTAGGGATTTGAGAACATATTGAACAACATAGCCAAGACTCTTAAAACATAATTATATGATGATACAACTCAGAAGCAAGGGTAAAGCATCCAGGTCCAAGAAAGTAATGGTATGACACTACTCAGCCCTTGCCAGACCCATCACTGAGTACAATGCTCCCTTTGGCTTGTACCTAACCAGACACTAGCAATAGTTGGAATGCTCTCAATGCTTTCCCACCAAAAGAATTCAGGGTATGAATACCATGTTTTACACAGACTGCTTTATGATTCTATCTCTGTACTTTGTCTCCTACAGGTTACTGTGAGGTGATCTATGCCTAGCACATAAGCCATCCTCAGATCCAGCTCTGATGGATCTCTTGCAGAGTCACAAGACAAAGCACCACAAAAACTAGATTGAAGTACCTGAACTTTACCTGTGATATAAAAAGAACCTGCTGGATGGATAAATATGCATCTCAAAGGATCATTGCATTATGGACTACAATCCTGACCTATGTGAAGCAGAATTCATTGCTGACCCTGTTCAAAAGAAACATTGATCACTGGATGGGAAATCTCAAATCCTCCTCTAGTATGGCCCTCATGTCTCTCGTGGACAGAGGCTGACAGTATGTAAATTAATACCCAGCTAACATATCCCCACATAATCCTTAGCTACCTCTTTACTAACACGTTCCCCCATTTAGATGTCCAATGAACTCTGGTACAAAACTGGGTTGGGTTGTACAGCTATGCTTGTAAAGACCCTGGTGGTCATTAGCCTAGTATAAACCTATGACACTATTTAAAATAGAAATGAGTGAAGTCAGTGGAATCAAAGAATAAAGCCATGGTCAAAATCAGAGGTATAAACAATACCAAAAAATGAAATAGTACCTCACAAAACACAATCCAAGCCATGCCTTATGGTAAGCACAAAAAACTGACAATGTAAAAAAGAAATTTTATTGATAAAATATTTAGTGCTTTCGTCTCAGAAGGGACTTCCTCAGAACTAAAACAATCAATCAATTTCCATTTTTAAAACAACCGATATCACCTGATTGTTGCTAAATTCCCCTTCCCTTGTTACATCATATCTCCTTCCAACCAACATAATGTAATTTAAAAAAACAATCATAAATTTACATCATGTTTAAAATCACACCATTAATTCTTCCTTTCACAACTAGTCAACCATATATAGTTCAACTATTAATTAAAAATATTAAAATGAACTACTAGGCTGTTTCATTTTGTAAATTAAGGAAGTTGATAAGGTAAAAAATTGATAAGTGAAAATCAAAAATTAGATTTGGAATACTACAGATAGTTTTAGAGCTTATCTGATCTTAATTTTAACATCTGGGCAAATGAAACTTGGTCATTTAATCCAGGGAAACAACTGGCATTCAACTTCAACTGTCAGAGTAGTTCACAATATTCTAAGAGAGTTTCCCACAGTCTGACCCTTGGATTTCACTCCACTTGTTCCGAAACCCAAAATATAAAATTAATGTTGCTACATTCTAGGGAATGTCTGTATAAAACATTAATTTCAACATGTTTCTTAACATCATTATTCTGTTCATAAATTTTCCTTCTTAAAGTCCTTTCTGTTTTGCCCACATAAAATGAGTAACACCCCTTTGCAAATACTCAGGATGTTTACTATATGTTGAACTTTTATATCTTTTGTGCAGCTTTTCTCCCCAGACCTCAAAAAGGGCATATGTCCAGTCAGACTTGCCCGGTAATCAAATGTAAAACAAATAAAATAAAATGGCTAAGTACACCACCCCTTTCTTTAGCACTTGAAATATTTGCAACCTTTCAAAGTTTGTTCAACATTATGAAGGTCAAAAATGTTGCAAACTGACAGGTAGGGGCATTGTCTACATGCTCCACATTTATAAATTCCTTTGGGCTTATTGCTTTCTATGTTAACTTTTGAATTCCCATCTTTTTCTAACATTTCTTTGACATTATGACATCCCTCTTATAGGCATGTTAAAGGCTCTGAAAATATTATTAAACAATTAGGAATTTTTGAAAATAATTTACCAGTATCTAGAAATAATATTCTGGAACTCCCTTGTATCCTGATTGTACCTAATAGTGAAGGACCTCACATCGTCCACATTTTTCTCATTAACCAGGTCAACTTTCTTAATAACATTCTTGTCAATTTTCCCAAACAGGGGGACATGTTTTTCCCCATCCAAGTTGGACTTCTTCCGCTACTTTTTGACTAAGTTAAGGGGGATAACCACATTGGAGGAAGAATCTTATACTTTTGCACTTTCTTTCACTAAGTCTTTATAAAGTGAGGTCAT